>NW_010107056.1:0-2851 GCF_000699245.1 Pterocles gutturalis | reverse complement strand
GTCATTCTATGATTCTATGATTCTAGATCCAGGCTGAATGAGACTTTGGGCAACCTGGTCTAACAGGAGGTGTCCCTGCCCATGGCAGGGGGTTGGAACTAGATGATCTCTAAGGTCCCTTCTAACCGAAACCATTCTATGATTCTATGATTCCTTGACTGGCCCTCTAAAGAGCTCTTTATTTTTCATTAAATACCCCCTAGAGAATCATTCCTCTCCAATTTATCTCTGCAAGGCTCCCTGAGCTCTTCCGTACCTGTGTGAAATCCCAGAACCTCTGTGCTGGCCTCAGGACATCTTCACACTTCTTCAGAGTCGGCGTCCTGCCCTTCCCGTCGTCAACGAGGCATTTGGAGTCAGGCAGAAAGGCCGTGGAGCCCAGCGGCCCCAGCTGCAGGACACCTTCAGAGCTGTAGCGGACAAGCTGGGGGAAGAAGGAAAGGGAAAATTTAACTGCAACCCCAGGGACCCCAAAGACAGGACACAAGGCCAACCAACATGGACTCTCTTGTAGCACACAATATTCCCTTCTTTCACACGTCTGCTCCCCACCGTTCCCTACCCAATATTTCACTGCAAAAGGGCAATCAAGAAAGTGAAGTAATCAATATGTAAATCATACCCACCCGGCAAGAATTGATTTAACAAGGACACGATGTCAATTTGCCATGCAGTTTGTTCATAAGAGCTCTGTTTGAGGCTATTGGTAGCAACAAGTCTAATTAGTTTTTGTAAATAAACGTTACTGAAAAAAATCCAACTATGCAACCAGTATGCAAAAATATTTGAGGAAAAAAAGAAAAAGGAGAAATCACAAAGAAAATAACAGCAAATTTGCCAACATATGCTTCAGGCTTACATAATAATGAATCACAATTTGATATTTCAGTTTTGTGTGAGGCTTAACCATTCTGCAGTTTAGTGATGTGGTAAATGCTACTGGCTGTAATTAGAGGCTTCAGGTGAGGGTCATTTACTATTTCAGAAATTTTTATTTTTAATAGAAAAAAACTTAAGCAGGCACAATCATTCATGTTAATTTTTACAGGAGTGGAATATTTTTTTTTAGCCTTCCTTCTATTTTAAGTGATGATTTCACTTGCCTCAAGTCACTCACAGTAAAATGGCCCTCAAGAAAAAAAAATCCTTATGTAGAAGGTGAGGTAAAATAATTGGTCTCTTGTAATCTCAGTGTGCCAGGATATATTTTATTACATTAATACTGGAAAACATTTAAGGACACAGAATATCTGTTAGTGGCTCTTGTCGATCAGGACTAATTGTCACAATACAGATTAGTGATGGGAGAGAACTGTTTTGCTGTGCTCACAGCATCCATTTCTGTAAGCAGAGGAGGGCTGCCTGTTTGCCTTCTCACGCCGCTATGGTTTGGGTCAGAGGGGAAGGCGATGCTGCTCCTTCTCCAAGTGTTCCCGGCTCGCTGGGATGGCACAGCACCCTGCACAGTGTGGGTGGGAGGGGACACAGCCAGCGCAGAGCCTGCAGCATCCCGGGAGAGCAGGCAGCAGACACAAACCCACATCTCCGAGGCACCAGAGGGAAAAAAAAAACCTCTTCCTAGGGACGCACTGGGGACCTTGAAAAGTTTCTTGCAACCCAAGCAGCCACTGAAGAACTGCTGGATGAGAGCCGGCTTGAGGAACACAGTCTTGATGAAGGAAGGTTGATTTCAAACCCTTCATTCTTCCCTTCTCTTCCAGAGCTGATTCTTTTCTCCTACAATCTGTTTCGATCTTTATTCTAGTAAAGCTTCAAAACCTTAAGGGTTGTTTTAGAATGCTTATATAGAGGGAAAAGGGGCTCGGCCAGCTTTCTCTCTGTCCCATTGCACCAAGATAACTGTGATAGCAATGGAAGCTTCATTCATACATTGCAAAAATTAATAAGTAATCCCCTTAATGACTGGCGCTTTCTAGATAGCTGAGGGAGAGCCTATTGAGGGAGATTTCAAAGCACATCAGAGCAAAAAAGAACTATGTTAATCTGGCAGCAGGCCAATACATCAAATCAGAAGTATCTGCTTCTCACTTCTGTGTTTAAATCCAGGGTCATTACATCAGCATAATATTTTGCCTTTCTTACCCTAGAAGTGCAGTGCCCAGGTGCCAAAAGGACTGCAAAATGGACTCAGGCACATGGATTGTATGCTGAGAGGCAGAATGCTGCAGGGTGAAGATCTGAGCCACCAAAGAATTGCAGTTATCACCCAGGAAATTCATTGCCTGCCCAGTCTCATCGCTGTTGTATGGCTGAAATTACTTAACACGAAAGGGAAGGAAGGTCAGAAGTGCCTGCTGTTTACCGCATGCTACTGACCAGTGCATGAGGTATCATTAAGAATCAATCAAAAAAACCTCAAATTAGAGTCTAGCTTTCTACAGCCATCCTTATTAACCCCAGAAGAATCGTACTGTGAATAATCACATCTTGCTGGTGGTAAAAAGAGCATGTACTCGCTCCCAGACCAGGTGCCCTTTGACAGACTGTGTGTTCATTTTCCCCCCTGCCGCTTCTGTTCAGAACATCCACGTGAAACGCAGAGTTAGAACAGAGCCTACATCAGAGAAAGCAGAGGGATAACCGCAGGAGGATGCTCCTTGGTATGAAGAATGTCATGGTTGAGGCACTGTCTATACACAGTAAATCAAGACACTTTTTTTTTTTTTTTTTTGCCTTTCACTGTAAGGGAATGGGGGACATAGGTAAAAGCAGCTCAAAGTGATTCCAAATATGAATGGACTGCCAGCTCAGGCAAATTAACCTCATTTTTTTTTTTTTCCCCATCTAAAGAAGGGGAAAAAAACCCCACAAATATATATATATATATTTT
>NW_010107055.1:839-1685 GCF_000699245.1 Pterocles gutturalis | reverse complement strand
GCACGCAGACGCTGACGGAGTATTTTCAGAAAAGGGCTGACAGCTTTCATGTGCCTCTGACTGGCTCACTTCTGACAGAAATTCCCATGAAAGCCTCTAATCCTGTTTAGGCATTTTTTACAGAGTCGTCACACATCCCAAATATTATTTTTCCAGGATACGGTTGGTGTTTTCCCATGGATCTTCCACCTCTCCCACCCTCAGCACTGGGCTCCCACGCTGCCCCGGCATCCCCGGTGACCTTCGGCAAACTGCTTCCCTGCTCCCTGCTTCTGAGGGAAATTGGGATTTTTCTTTTTTTTCTTTTTTTTTTTCCCCCCGTAGCTAATTATAGGCTCCTCAGAGCTGATGTGTTTTATATGGATGTGTATGCTATATAGGGATGTGTATGTTATATAGTGATGTATATGTTTTATATGGATGTGCATGTTCTATATGGATGTGTATGTTTTATGATGATGTGCATGGTTTATATGGACGTATATGTTATATAGGGTTGTATATGTTTTATACAGATATGTATGTTTTATAATTATGTGTATGGTCTATATGGATGTATATGTCTTGTACAGATTATTTTAGATGGATGTGTATGTTTTATAATGATGTCTATGGTTTAGACAGATGTATATGTTTTATGTGGATGTATACGTTTTATATGGATATATGGGGGGGAGGGGTATGAGACTTCTGGTAGGTGCCTGCACCCTGCTTTGGGTGACTGGGGGGACACCAGATTCCACTTGCCACCCATTCTCTGCCACGGTGAGCTGACATCACCCAGTCTCAGCATCCACCAGGCTCCTCATGGGGACAAGTCCCACTCCTGATTTTTGGTTCGGCATA
>NW_010107055.1:0-709 GCF_000699245.1 Pterocles gutturalis | reverse complement strand
GGCCCCCCCACAGGGGGGGGGGGGGCGCGCCCCCCAGCCCCGCGGGCACCCCCACATGCTGAGCAACGCAGGGAGGTCTTGATGTGACCCCCCGACCCCAGCGCCTGTGCAGGGGGTGTGAGTGATGCCAGCCCTGGAGCTCTCTGGGAGGAGTGGATATCTGCAGAAAGATTATTTTTTTTTAATTTTAAAAAATATTCAGAAATAAGGAAAAAACTTGCACCTTGTAGAGAAGAGATTATTTCCCACCCTGGCACACAGGGGAGCCGTAGATCTCTGGGGTGATGCTGGCAGAGGGCGAGGGGATGCTGGATACAAGCATTTTTTAAAGATATTGCTAAAGCTGTAATAGCCCTCCTAACAAAATGAGCTCTACACAAAACAGCAGGGACCATTCTGTCAGGCTTTAATCCCAGACTTCTGGGACAGCTCAGAGTTATCTGATTATTTAGGATGTATACCTGCAGCTGCTGCACAGAGTGCAAGATAAAGCTTTTTCACTGCACCAGCCGGGAATCGAACCCGGGTGCCAAGAATGGGAATCTTGCATGATACCACTACACCACTGGTGCGGTGTCCTCACTTACCCCCGCGCAGTATCAAGCCCACGCAACGCGACACGCGTGACGATACATCGCCCTCCACACACACACTCCCCCGTGGGTTGCGTGGGCGGCAGCGCGGCCCCGCTCCCCCTCCCAGGCCCACT
>NW_010107054.1:0-225 GCF_000699245.1 Pterocles gutturalis | reverse complement strand
CCCCTGCACACCCCTCTGCACCTCCAGCATTGCGGGGAGCTGCCCCGGGCATCCAGCTCACCCCAAAATCCCGAACAACCACCATCTGCTTCAGCTCAGGGAAGCAGGCGGAGGCAGAGAGCCCAGCACGGGGCTTGTCCCTGGATGGATCCCGATGGTGGGATGTCTGTCACCAGGGCTGACAGCACCCCGTGGGCGATCCCCCTGCTCGGCTGGACCGTACCC
>NW_010107053.1:0-1466 GCF_000699245.1 Pterocles gutturalis | reverse complement strand
GGGAATCGCATGTTCAAAGGGATGTAGATGTATTTTAATGTATTTGTGTAGATGTATTTTTAATGGTGAAACTCCAGGTAGGTGTGCTGTATATGAACTTAGATACGTAGACCTAAGGAGACCTATTCTGAGAAATGGAAACTATAGAATGCAAGGGAAGAAAAACATCCTTCCTGAGTCATATGTTTCTGAATCGTCAAGTATGTGGAGGGGAAAAAAGTGACAGCATAGAGCCTTATCATGTACGAGATGATCCCAGTAGGTCCCTTCCAACTGAATTCCATGTTTCTGTGTTTCCTCAGGCTCCTTCCCTGCCCCCAACAGGCCTAGACTGAATTGAAAACACATATAGCGATCTCCACTCTGAATAACTTCTGCAAGGCTATATAATTTCAAAGAGAAATGCTTTCAGGGTGATGATAGGTTTTGTCTACATCTGTAATGTCTCGTTTGTCTTTGAATACCCAACAGCCTTCGCTTTGTTTATTCTGAGATGAGCAAACATGAAACTGAGTGTACTTTTCAATGATCAATCTAAATCAGTGTGAAAAATGGAGATCATTGTAAAATATATACACACATATATATTTAGCAAGGTTTACTAGATTGATTGCTCCTAAACCTAGAGCTTGATCCTCCTATGTGCAGAGAATTCACAAAGAGACAGTTATAGCCTAGGGACAGTGAAGTGTGGTCACTGATGGATAAAATAAAATTCAAGCCTGTTTGCATTTTAATGGATTTTAATCACAGGAGAGTTTGGGAGAGGAAAAAAGGAAAAAAAATACTTTTTTTTTTTTTTTTTTTTTTAATCATGGTGTCTGATTGCTTCAGGGCTAGCAAAATTGGTCTCAGGTACCAAGATACCATTTTCAGTTCTTGTGCTGTTGCTAAAAGAGGCTTTTACAAAGACAAGGGGTGTGCACGATCATCATTAGTCACTGAGAGCAGAACAAATAGTACTGCTCTGTAGATGTGGCAAGGAAAGCAGAGCTTCAAGTTTTTGGCAAACTAAGTAGGAAGGAGGAAATGAACAAGATGCCATGCATGGTTTTTAGTGCCAGAGATTTACAAAAATAAGTTGGACATCCGTCGGGGCTGGGGGGTAGGATACCATCCAGCTCTAACCATGGGGAAGCAGCACCGGCTGTCTAACGAACTAAAACTTCATCTCGCACTCTTTGGTGCTACCTCTCGTCTGTGTGTCATTCCTCCTGTCTGTGACAAGATCTTAATATGCATTTTAAATATTCTTGCTTTGTACTGTTGGTGTGGACCTGCTCTGCCTGATTCACCTCTCCCTCCTGCAGCCTCATTCATGCTGCATCAGCTGCTGCTTGTTTCATCTGGAACTCGATTCCCTATGCAATAAGATTGAGTGGAATTTATCCCTCAACCCCAGAAATAATGTTTGTTCAAGAACACCATTGCAAAGCCGGGGTATTTTGTGATAATACTTTAAAAAA
>NW_010107052.1:0-10148 GCF_000699245.1 Pterocles gutturalis | reverse complement strand
TCAGCTGCAGTATCTGTTGCAGTAGCTGGACAAGAAGTCTCATGCTTTTTCACTATAAAACCTTGCTTTCTTTTTCATCTTTGTTACCGATGCTTTATATTGTATTATTTGTCATTGTCAACAGCAGCTGAGTAGCAATCTAATCTCTTTTGTAACTAATTCATGTGCCCAGTACAGAAATACTGCCTAAATACATACCAAACTTGAGAAGCTCTTTGGTCTGTATCACGACTTTGAGCAACCCCCTGCAAAAACACAGACTGGGAACTGACTGGCTTGGGAGAGCTTTGCAGAAAAAGCCTAGGGGGTCCTGGTTGACAGCAGGCTGGGAATGAGCCAGCGGGCAGCATGCCTGTATGCATCCTTCATCAGGCAACAAGGAAGGTCACTCCCGGGCTGTATTAACAGGACCACAGACAGTAGGTCAAGGAAATCGATTATCCCCTCTAAACAACATCTGTTAGACTACATCCAGAGTTTTGCACTCCTTTCCCCACCCCAGTACAAGAAAGACATTGATAAACTGGAAGAAGTTCACTGTAGGGTCACCAGGACAGTACAGTCATGGGACAGAGTACTTTCACTTATGAATAGAGGTTAAAGGAACTGTGCTTGTTCAGCCTAGAAAAAAGCTCAACAACCTCCCATACCTATGGGGAAGTGAACGAGGAGATAGGAGCAGGCTCTTCACAGTGATTCACAGTGGGAGGGTGAGAGACAATGGGCATGAAGCAAAGTATGTTCAGTGTGATATGAGGGGAAACCTTTTCCCCATGATGAGAATCAGGCAGTGGAACAGGTTACCCAGAGAATTTGTGTGGTCTCTTTCCATCCTTCAGAGTTTTCAAGATACAGTTGCATAGCCCTGAGCAACCTGTCTGACATGATAGCTGACCCTGTCTTGAGCAAGCAGTTAGCCTAGAGACATCATCAGATCCCTCATGAATTACCCAGTGATTTTAATCTGGAGTAACAACTCCATGGATTGAAAGCAGAGAAGGTAGCTAATGCAGGCTGAACTATTTCAGTAAAAAGGAACTTGTGTCAGATCCTGGAGGCAGAGCACTGAATGGGTGACAATAACTAACTTTCATTTTCTTCAGTGTGTTTGTAGCTGTCCAAGGAGTATGTGGCTACTACCTTTGTTTTCAGGCTAAATTATTTCAGTCTCTTGAACAATGAAAATTTGACTCTCACCAACCTCAATATTCTGCAACACTTTAAAAGTGATTGCAGCTAAACCAAGCGATCTCTTTACAATGAACAAGGGTAGAGAAATTCAGGTAGTATATTTAGGCTCTTCCTGCCCATTATGATACTTTGAAGAATTACTGGATACTTGTCCAGTGTTTCTATTGTAATGTCATGTAACTGACTAGACCTGAAATCAAATTACTGACATAAATCAATAGCACTAAAGTTCAAACTGGTCTTCTAGATAGATCCATAGGACTTTTGGCGAGCAAGTCTGTATGCTTACTTAAAAGAATGATTTACATTAATGGGGGAAAAAGAAAAGATAAAGTCTATAATATATTGTGCCTTTAGAATAAAATATCTTTGTTATTATGCATGCAGAAAGCTGGTAAAATGGACTGTATGTTAAATATTAAAAAGTAAGTAAAAACCATGACTATATATTCCATTCTCCAGCACTTTGGATATTGATTCACAGTGGAAAAAGCAATTTAAACTCTCAAGATCAAGAATACTGTTAGTATTTCTACACCATGCATTTTTTCAGTTTCTAGGGAACAAAAGATTGATTTTTTGTTATTACATTGCCAGATTTCATCCTTTGAAAGACTAGTCAGACAGACAAAAATTACTTAAAACAACATACGTGCATAAATTCAGCATGAGTACTTAGAGATAATGGGCTAAATAGTGCCTCAGGATGCACAAAATATTCTTGTCAGTGGACAAAACTTTTTCCAGTTAGAGATCAACTGCATAAAGAAGCATTCACTCAAAACATAACTCATAATGCTCCTTATCATCCAAATCCACAAATAAGAAAGTAATTTATTGTTTGAATTACCTCCTTTCTTCTGATAAATTAGATGGAATTAACAAAATTATACCAAGTTAAAGCTGCTTGGACTTAGAGAAACTGTACAGATTCAAGCATGGATCCCCTCCAATTGTTTACATGCATATGTGTGATCACATGTAATCAGGGCAGGGAAGTGGTGGTTGTCATCACCACTGGTTTTTGTCACTAATTAAGTTTCCTAGTTTCATTGCATTCAAAAAAGTGGAACATGGACAGACACCTTCAACAGCAGAATGGTCCAGCACACATTCTGCACACAAGCCCAAGAGATAAACTAGACTGGGCTTTTCATCGTTCTTATTTGGTATGGGCTGCTATGCAACTGAGAGTGAGAGACACTAAATAAGGAAGAATGTGTCTGAGCATAAAAGAGATGGGTTTGTTTTGTGTTAAAGTGCTACCTGATACATCTATTTGAAGTTTTGCATGCAGATGTAGATAATACCTTTCTCCTTTTCACCTTCATCTGTGTTATGGCTGTAAAATGAGTACCAAATTGTGCATGTAGGATTCAGGGCACATGTTTTCTTCATACCTACAGACTTACTGTTCCAGTTCTGAAGTTAGTATGATTTTAGGCTGCAGGCTATTGTGAGCACCTCACTTGGGATTGTGAATGTCACTGTTATGACCAAGCTCAGACACTCTGCTGGGCTCCTTGTCTTTGTTTTTGATCAGATTCTGCAGTCTGTTCTTATCTGAAAAATATTTGTGCTCAGTGAATGTATGGATGTTACAATTGCACTGTGGCAAGTTTGTGTACTGTTGATACTTCCTGCTCCAAAATAGTTTCCAGCCTGGGATGATCAACAGTAGTTTAAGAAGTAAGCAGTAGTCTAAGAAGTATAAATTTAACAGGAAGTGTCCCACAAGAAATATTCAGATTTTTAGGTTTTGCTAGTAAATACTTACCACATAAACCTGATGTATTTCTAAAATCTAGCAACCTTCCTAACTTTATAAGTTCATAAACAGACTTGTACAGCTAACTAGTGAAGACAGTATTTGGATTTAGTGATCAAATAGAAACCTACTAGTCCTATCTTCCTAAAAAGTCACATGGGGGGGGGAATAACAGACAATTTGGTGTATTTTGTTGTTGTGAAATTTGTTTTGTTTCTGTTTGCTGAATTTTATTTTTTTTCTTTTTAAAGTACTTTACATATTTGATCATTTTCCTAGTGGTTTCCTGTTGAATATATATGTTTTGGGTTACACATAAATGAGTACTTTAGCTATAGTAGTTGTATTTTCTTATTATTTTTAGTATATTTATTTGAAGACATGCATAGCTAGAAAAAAGATGTAGAGATTAGAACTAACAGCAAGTGAATCTGTATATAGATATCAGTAATATATATTTACACTATGTGATCCACAAAAATCACTTAAACATTAAAAATGCAAGCAAGTATGCACATTCTATATACTTGCTACTATACATGTTTATAGTTCAAGATGCTGTAAAACTACACAGAAGTGTACTACATCTTTTAAAATGCAGGACAATAAAAGATTAGCTGCCTTGTGAAGGATTTAAAATTAAGTCTGAGAGAAAAGTATATAAAGTGCACCACTAAACCTGAGTTTGTTAGTTGATGCAATATGCTGAATGCTGATACTAAGTTGTATAACTTCCCCTCATCCTAAAAAACCAACTGGTTGTGATAACTCTCGGACAAAGACATTTGAGTGTCTCAGTTAGACAACATTCTCTCTTCTTCATTAGATACTATATAAATGAGATGGGTCTGTTCTTCACCAGCATACCTGCTGTGGACTGTTACTTCCAGATTATTCAATGCTGTACTCACTGATTATTGAATAGAACAAGTCTTTATTTCCATGTGTACAATTCCATCACTAAATAATCAGTCCTTCAATAAACTACTCCAATTTTAGCAGTCATTCTCAGCCCCAAAAATACGTATTTCAAATCCTTCCCTCAGTAGTTAAAATAGGTTAGGTACAACTATTTAGGTACCTTTATGACATCACATTTACTTTCTAAATTATGTTCATGTTGGGTAATGACAAACAAACGTGTTACCATGGGAAAGAAATTATCATCTGTCGTCTAAGTGCAGGATGTTATCTTGTGACTGAGTGAAAGATGAACAGTTTGTTTCATGTTCAGAGTAAATACAGAAAAAATTATTTGGGGGAATTTTTTTTTATTTTTTTTTTAGAAAAATGGTCAGGAGTGTTTTTCTTGATTCTAAATAATGGGAAGGTGAGGATGCAGCAGTAGCAGGTTCCTAGCTCTTTGCTATGGTTCCTAGCTATACACCTAAACTATGCTGCAGACTAATGCTGAATACTGTCTGGTGAGAGCTCAAATATTTATGGATATCTGTTCATCAATTAATAATAAGTGCCTGGAAATAATAATGTCTTCATAATTTCTTGACTGTCTGCAAATACTTTGGGTCTATAAGCACAATAGTTAACAGATGTCTAACTTGAAGAAACAGCTTGAACCAGACTGTTTAGCCCTGCAAAAGGCTGAAAATCTCATCTTCACCAAAAGCTGTTTTTTCTATAAACAACATCCGGACCAAGTTGGTTCTGAAATTTCTTGGGCTACTTAAGTGTGAAGGATATGTGTAATTAGTCAAATTTTTAGTCAATTAGCTCATCTGAATATGGAGAGTAATGAGGAATGTCAGAAACAATAATAATTACAATCTGTAATGCTCAAACACCAATCACAGTAGTGTATTCATGTGTGTCATGTTAACGACCCAAACTTATATACTCAGATCTGCTTGTTCTGTAGCAGTGGATGTGAGTGAAAATTACACTAAAAGCCTAGGAAGCCTAGCCTCAATGATATAAACTAAATTAGTGTACAATTACTTGTGTAATAATTGTGCCACACTGTAATGGAAATGATAGACCAAAAAAGCATGGACTTCTACACTCCTCTTCAAGCTCTGACTATCTGATCTCCAGAAAAGAGCTTCCTGTGTCAAAAAAAGACAAACCTTTAATCAAGAAAGTTGTGATGTGAACTCCTTCTGACAAAATAAATAAATAAATAAATAGATAAGTCCATACGTTCCTGTTTATTTCAATCCACCTCACGATCACCCTGTTGTGTAAATGTGCTACAGTCAAGAATGGTGACATCGAAGAGTGCTAACTGCAACAGAAAGAACTGACTAAAGCTGTGGTGGAAACCTATGTTTTGCAGATTATAGTGCTAAAGTGGGAAAATAGGTTACTGACTAGAATGGAATAGAAAGACATACTTCGAGAAAGATCAATGAACTCATTCAATTCAATTCAGTTCATCCTTGAAATCAGTGTTTTAATACCATTGCATGAGAAAGCAGATTCGGAGCTTTTTAGATCAGCCTCACTTGAATCACATTGTTAACATCATTGTATAAAAAAAGGCTGGAAAACCAGTTTCAACAAATCAAGAACATGGCTAGATGCTGATAAAGTACAGATTACAAGTAGACTGACTATTTTTCAAATATGTAGGTGAATCTCATTATCCAATCATGTGAATCTTCGATAGTGTCAAATATATTATCAAGAGACACAAGAGGTGCCAAAAGGAGGAAGCAGAGGAAAGACATGACATAGACAAATGTCAGAAACAAAAGCTAGCAAACGAGGCTTGGGAACAGATGGTGTGTGAATCACTGCTGTTATAAGGACTTACATTCCAAGGAAAATATGAGTTGAAATAAAAACAACGTATTTCAGATAAAATTTTACAGCCCGTAAAAAAAGGTGCAAAAAGAACAAAGGAAGATAATACAGGAAAAAGACTCTTAGGAAGAAGAGAGTGTTGGACATGTGCATAATGGCTGGTAGAGCACAGGCCTCTGAAATGCTTTTAGCAGCCTGAAGACGTTGCAGGCATCTTTGTGCCAGCCATTAGTAACACAAGAATATGTAGCTGTGAACTGTAGTAGTGAACATGCAGGGTTTATACCTAGGCTAGATGTTATCAACCTCATCATTCAAAAAAGATATTGAGAAACAATAATGCTAGTAGAACTCTTGTTTTTCCACAGTTGAAGCTGATGTTAAATTTCCCAAAACTTTCACTCTAACTTTTCAATCATCTTCCTGTGTTGGACTTTTTCACCTTTAATAGGTTGGTCAGAACAGAGGTTGTTTTCTGTGTTTTACAGTACACAATGCAGATGTATTCTGACCTGATGTGAACCTGTGAATTCTGCAATGATGCAACTAAAGAATAATATGAAATTCCATGATCAATCACATTTGGTAAATAACAACTACCAACTACCAGAAAGGATGGGCAGAAAATTAGTCACTGAATTATTAATGCAATGCAATAAATCCAGAAACCGTTTGCTGATAGTTTGCTTGCTAAGTATTTGATACAGCATCCTGTAAATCATGTGGTAAACCATGGACTGTATTAAAATGTGGTTGAACCCTAAACAATGTTCAGTTTCTAAGGGCAAGAATTTCAGATATGTAATGCAAGTAAACAAGGAAGCACAGAAAATGTATTCTGAGTTCGTGGTGGGACTCCAAAACAGTTCTGACAGGGCTTGTAATAGGGGAGAAGTCAGCTCTGCTGACACTACTTGTAACAGGCTTTCCTAGATTTACAGAACAGGAAAGTCTTCCCTGCATCTTTTTCTTTCATTTATAATTTCTTTGAAAACACTAATACATACCTTATATGGTCCTTGGATACCATAACGACTGGATCCTCAGAAGTACTTACATCAGAAGGGTGAGACAGATGGATAATTAAACCTCTAGTGAGTGTTTCCTTTCCTGGATTATTAATAAGTTTTACTTAGCCTTTACTGCTATGTCTGATATTCCCTTCCTTACATAACTTTGTTCTTTGACGCAGTTTTTGGTTTGGTTTGGTTTAGTTCTAGACTTTATGTTAAAGGAATGACATCTTCATATAATTTTTCAATCTTCCAGCACGGCTGTATAAAACCAAAAATAACTCAAGGAATAATATTAGATCCACATTTAGAAATTTCTACATTTCTATACCATTGCTCTCTCTATCATCATGTCATATTGCAAACTATAGTTTCTTATCAGTAACAGACTCCTTTTTATTTTAACTTGCTATTTTCCAAAGTTTCCCTCTCCTCTTAATTAATTTTGTTTTAACTTTTTTGTCACCTTCAGGATTAGGATTTAACAAGCAATAGTAGCACACTACATTTTTCTTAAATGCATTTGTTACTTTGATATCTCCAGCCCACTTGCAGTGTGGATCTGCCTTATTTTGCATTTGTCAATTTACGTGTGTGGTGATGTGTTTCACGTGTTATGATCTAGTTGTCATTTAATCAAAGCTGACTTTTTTCCCTGCATAGATTAATGATAAGAGTATCAAATAATCTACATTCTAAAACATTAATTCCAGAGACTAACACTTCTTTTTCGGTCTTAGGAATTATTATTCTAGTATGAGGCAGGGTTTTCTTCTCACTGACATTTTTATCTGTTTCATATTAATTTATTGTATTAATAGGTAACAATATCAGATGCCTTGCTTTTAAAATATGTCTGTAGCAAAAAGTCCAAACTACAAAGAAACTTATGATTTCAGTCTTCACTCTGAAAGTCACTGGCCTTATTGATTACTTATTTGATACAGTTCACAAGGGATTTACTTCTAACACAGGGATAAAAATAGGTTCAAATCATTCATTTGCTGCAATCATTTGAGTAGGAGTCTGTATTTTATGAATGACCTTCCTCTTTTCTTCACTAAACTTCTATAATTAGACGCATTACTAGCATTGTTTGCATACTTTATTTCCTCTAGACATAATTCCCTAAGGAGTGTTTGGGTATATTCCATGAATGAGAATTGCAGAAATAAACTTATCATCAAGGAATGTGGTCAAAATTAATATTATCAGTCAGCAAGATAATAAAAATGTATCCAAACATGTTACACTGAAAACAAAAAGGGATCGATACTGAGGAGTATTTCAAATAGTACAGATCTTAATAAATAGAAAGTGATGATTAAATTTTAGTAGAAAAGTTGAAACATCAGTTTCAGAGCTTTTGAAACAAGTTACTGTAGCTAGAGTAGTTTAATGGAATATGATCATCATTTTAAAAACCCAGACCAGTAAAGCAGTGAATATTTCAGAGTAGATCTAGGTCATTGTTGACTGGCCTAGAGACAGTCAAAAGCACAATGGAGAAAAAGGCTTAGGTTGTATTTTGTATTATGAAATTGAATATCATTTGGAGAGAGAGAAAATGTTTTAGTTACCACAAAAGATATGTGCAAACATGAATTTTGCTTATTACTATCCATGGTTGTGAAATTTCCAATACAGATGCTAAAAATATCAAGTAGAAAGAAGCTGATAAACCAAAGAACAATAAAACTCATTTTATAAATCAAGAAATAATCACATCTTACTAACAATGTCTCAAGGATAGTCACAAAGATGTTGAAAAGGCACAACAGGTGATAATGTCAAAAGTGAAAAAGAAGAGTAGGAAAGCATAATAGCATAATAAAGATGATAACATTCAAATAAGTCTCAGGACATCCTGTATGACACAAAAAGCACATTTTCTTCACACAGTAAAATGACTCTTTAGGAAAATGAGGAGAAAAGGACTACATTATCTGGTTGATACAAAAGTCTCCTTTTAGCTGACAGTAGCCTTTAACAGAAAGCAAATTATATTTTATGTTTGTATTAAATAATATGATATTCATTACTGAAATGACGTAAAGGGGAAAAATATGAGTTAAATATAGCCCCACTGCATTTCTTTAAATGGAAAACATGAAAATGATCTTCAGGAAATTTTTATGATAAGAAAAATTGTAGTTAAATACACAAAGATATTCTCACCTGTTACTTGTAAGAAATACAGCATTTGTTCTCAATTTCAGTGGCAAATCTGGAATGGAAAGTAATTCATGTACTGTAGCTAGCTTAACTTTTTCCCTTATCCTATTCCAGAAGGTAAAATACTTTCCCATCTTCTGAATATGAAACCTTCTCTCTTCGTTATCACCCCCGAGTATGAAGACCCCCTGAGAAAATAAAAAGGATATAAGGAGACCAAGACCTTCTGAATATGATTCACTCTGAAAAAAATGACCATTTGGTGGGTTGAGCCTGGATGGATGTTAGGTGCCCACCAAGCCACTTGATCACTCCCCCTCCTCATCTAGACAGAAGGAGAAAAATATGATGAAAGTTTTGTGGTTCGAGATAAGGATGGAGAGAAATCACTCACCAGTTGCCATCACAGGTAAGTCAGACTTGATTTGGGGAAATTAATTTAATTTGTTAACAATCAAATCAGAGTAGGACAATGAGAAATAAAATCATATCTTAAAACACCTTCCCCCCACCTCTCCCTTCTTCCCAGGCTCAACTTCACTCCCAATATCTCTGCCTGCTCCTTCCAGTGGTGCAGAGGGATGGGAATGGTGTTGCGGTCAGTCCATCACACGTTGTCTGTGTATCCAGAACCATTCTACTAACTTCAGCGTGGTACTTGTTTTACTTTTTTGCCTTAAGGTTAGCTTGAAGCCCCATGCTATTACCACATTCTTTGATGCCATACATATGTAATAGGTGTAGGAAAAATCACAGCATACTTTTCTTTCCACATATGACTAAGATTTTTGTTATATATCATGTATGAAGTAAAACAGTTTTGCATAGAGTAGATTCTTGGACACAGTGTGAATGAATGAGCACAGAAAACTTTAAACTGATGACATATGCCTTTGTTAATGGGACTTGGCTGCTAATATTATTACCATTCCTGTATATTATTATTATTACTAACTAAAACACAGCTACTTGCTTAAGAAATTTTCTTATTTTTTCTTTTTCTTTTTCTTTTTCTTTTTCTTTTTCTTTATCTTTTTCTTCTTCTTCTTCTTCTTCTTCTTCTTTTTCTTTTTCTTTTTCTTTTTCCTTCTTACTAATAAGAGTTTAGAAAATTATGTAAAACTCCAGATCTGGATTTCAAAACTACTTAAGCTCCCATTTAATCACTTAAGTAAATATCCAAGTCTTTGAAAGAACTACAAAACAGGCACAATGGAAGGAACTGGGATGTCGAGGGA
>NW_010107051.1:3248-3452 GCF_000699245.1 Pterocles gutturalis | reverse complement strand
TCTCCTTCCCCGCCTGCGAACTTTTAGGTAGGCAATAGCAGCACGGAATAAATATAACACAGAATAAAAGAAAGTCCAACCCTCAGGGAAGAGACGGACCTCCTTCAGTATTCCGTCTGATTTCCATCATCAGTGAGAAAGATTTTAAAACCGCTGGAGGAACCACCCTTTGCCCTAAAGCGCTAACAAACTGCCCCCCCCCCC
>NW_010107051.1:2852-3172 GCF_000699245.1 Pterocles gutturalis | reverse complement strand
GATTCCGGGGTACCTCAGCCCCCGCCGCCCAGTGCCCTAGTAAACTACTGCCTTGTCCTGACAAGTCCACTTAAAGGCAAGACCATTTAATACCGAGAAGCACTTGAGCGACAGGATACAGCCGTCAAGGTAGGACGTGGGGTGTGCGAAAAGAATTTGCCTCAAAGTCCTCCATTAGTAACCAAAATGCACAACACGGCTTTTGCTGCGAGTTACTTTAAGAGAGGAGCTGGGGAGGGGTTGTGGAGAGGAAAGCTGATCAATGCCATGTGTCGAGGAAACAGAAAAGGCAACCGAACTGCCTCGGGGATTGCTTCTCC
>NW_010107051.1:0-2326 GCF_000699245.1 Pterocles gutturalis | reverse complement strand
CTGTGTCCCCGGCTCAGAGACGGGGTTGCTCTGAAGTCGAGCTCTGACTGCAGCTCCCAGCTGGTCCAGCGGGATGAAAGGATCAGGAGCCCCATAAGGTCCAAAGCTAAATGAGCACCCTTTTTTCAAAGGCTGTTCTGGGTCCTTTTTGACTTTTTAAAACTTGCCTTTTTATTTAATTTCTTTTATTTTTTTTAATATATTTTTTCAGAGCATTTATGATTTGTCTCTTTCCCAAAGCTGATGGACAACCAGTGCATTTTCTCATGCAAAACATCCCCCTTCTAAGTCTTTCTTGTCCTCTGTCCACCCATCCCTTCTTTCTTCACGTCCCCGATATTAGCAACCTGTCAACAACACATAAGGCAAAGCAGACCTTTGTCAATCACAGGCATTTCTGCCCCCTATACCCTGAGTCACTGAGGAAAGTGGAAATGCTAAAAACTTCTGCAAGGCTGCAGGCTGCTGCTACCCTGCTGCACAAGCTCAGAGAGGTTAAGCGGAATTATGCCTGTCACCCTCAACCAGCCCACACTTCAAATCCGAGAAAGATATTCAGGACACACTTTGGTCAAATCAAGATCGTGTCAATCCAGAAAGCGACTTAACTAGCCATTACCTGCTCCTGCGGAGATAGGTCCTCCTCGGTAGGTCACCCGAAGCCCACCGGGTCCGGCAGGTTGAAAGGGAAGAAAGTGACAGAACAGCTGGGCTCCGGCATGGTATTATTTTAAGGATCACCACCAAGGTCTCTGTTTCCCATAGCTGCCAATGGTCACCATCACACAAGGTTTCTTTCAAGGAAAGGAGGAAGGAAATTTTCTTTCCAAGCTGCTGTCCAGCCGGTCATTTGACCCTGACACCCACCGATGACACTGAAGAACACCCGGCTAAAGCGGTTAAACGCCTCGTAATTTCCTTTCTTCTCTTTCCCCCGGCGGCTCCGGCGCAACGCCACGGAGCGATCTTATCGCTGTGTGATCGTTATTCACCGGTGACAACCAGAGATGCAGAGTTCCTAAGTGACAGTGACAGATTTCAAACGCGGAGCTGCAGCGCACTCAGCCTCAGACATATTCTTCCTCAAACTTTGCCTAGCAAGCAAGTCAGCGGCTTAACCCTTTGCAGCCCTTCCGAGCCCTCAGCCCCTGGGGGAGCTTGTTTGAGACGAACCGCAGCGCACACGGCTGCTTGGCTGGGTACTTTTTACTACGTGTCATTTTCTGTTCTTGGTTATTTTCAGTTGAAACAAATCAGAACTGCCAACTCTGGGGAGCAGTTGGAGAAATGAATACTTCTCCTCTGTGATTAGGGGCTGGAAAAATCCTCTCGGCAAAGCGGATCTCTTGGGAACTCACCTGTGGTCCCTACTTTGTCACCGAGTCTGGTATGCAAACGGTCATACGCACTGCATTAAGCCCTCTCACACATGCATATAGAGAGCTTCTGCACTTTCCCCAGCGTGGTGTGGCTGAAAGTACAGATCCGAAAGTGCTACTTCACTCAAACCTCCGGATTCAACTCGTTTGCAGCTTATTAATAACAGCACAGAAAGGAGCAAGTGAGAAAGAAAACTATTTCCATGAAGAAAAAAAAAAAAAAAAAGCCTTTTTCACACATGCACTTTCTAGGTAAAGGAAATGTTTGCCACCAGCAAATTCCAGCATGTCAGAACATGTTTCTCCGAAGCAGAAGAGAGCCTTAAAAATGAGAGAAAAAGCATGTGCAATTCAAAAATGAAATGAAGTGCATGAAAGCTTCCCAAAATCAGTACCACCAGCCCGGAACCTGATGTCAAGACAATGCTGTAGCACTGTAACACGAAGATGTAGAGAGGGAAACAAGGAAATTAGCAAATGCCATTTGTTTTCGAATATTCATTTATATGTATTTTCAGTAAATGATGATGTTTCTGTCACCCTTCTCTGTCCCTCCCCCCACTTTAGGAAAAAAAAAAAAAAAAAAAAGAAAAAGAAAAAGTAGGGGACCTCTAATTGCAGCTGAAGACACTGAGAGCCTGGACATGGGATGGACTGCCGGGAGCTCCTTCCAGAGCCCCAGTAGTCACGCAGCAGGAAGGACACTAAGGTAGGTCGGTGCGTGTGAGTTGGAATCCGAGTGCTCTTAACATTAAAAGTGTCAGATAAGACCGGACAAGGAAATGGGTAGAAAAAAATTATTCTCCTCCCACCCACTTTTCTAAATTTTTAATTTAAGCACAACAGGCAAATAAACCTCCTTTGAAGAACGCCCCCCAGCCCCTATCCAAAACAAAAGCAGACCCTTTAGACATTGCATATCTCCTTGTCCTATTTATAACGGCGGG
>NW_010107050.1:0-6931 GCF_000699245.1 Pterocles gutturalis | reverse complement strand
CCCAGTACCAACCCCTGCAGGACACCACTCATGACCGGTCTCCCCCTGGACAT
Source organism: Pterocles gutturalis (assembly GCF_000699245.1). NCBI lineage: Eukaryota > Metazoa > Chordata > Aves > Pterocliformes > Pteroclidae > Pterocles > Pterocles gutturalis. The sequence goes on along the minus strand of NW_010107050.1, from coordinate 6,878 downwards.
TGAGCCATTAACCACAACTCTCAGAGTGCGACCATCCAGCCAATTCCTTATCCAGTGAGTGATCCTTCTGTCGAATCCATGTCTCTCCAATTTGGAGACAAAGGATGCCATGTGGGACAGTGTCAAAGGCTCTGCACAAGTACAGGCAGATGATGAGAGTTGCCCTTCCCTTATCTACCAGCGCTGTGGCCCCGTCATAGAAGGCCACTAAATTTGTCAGGCATGATTTGCCCTTGGTAAAGCCGTGTTGGCTGTCACCAATCACCTCCTTGTTTTCCATGTGCCTCAGCATAGTTTCCAGGAGGATCTGCTTCATGATCTTGCTGGTCACAGTGGTGAGACTGACTGGCCTGTAGTTTCCCAGGTCTTCCTTATTTCCCTTTTTAAGAATGGGGGCTATGTTTCACCTTTTCCTGTCAGTGGGAACTTTACCAGACTGCCACAGCTTCCCAAATATGATGGATAGTGGCTTAGCAACTTGATCTGCCAGTTCCCTCAGGACCCGCAGATGCATCTCATCAGGTCCCGTGGACTTGTGCACCTTCAGGTTCTTTATATGGTCTCAAACCTGGTCTTCTACAGTTGGTGGCTCTTCCTTCACCCAGTTGCTGCCTTCGCCCTCTGCAACTTATACACATAAAACTAGGCTAAAAATCCCCAAGAAGTACAATGCCTCAAATGACACCAGTACCTGTCACTGGGCTGGACAGCTTGAGATGTCTCTCAACCAGTTCCATGCACTTCTCATCCATGAACTCATAGGCAGACAGGATCTCTCCCAGCATGGCTCTGCAGGCTGTAAATGTTTCCAGAACCTTAGAGAAACTCTGACACCCTTCAGATAGAACACAGAGGGCAATCAGAAACAAAATACAGCCCCCCAAAACCCTGTAAAAAGTTTTTAAAATCGGTCAGGCTTCAAGTCATCTTTCCTGTCTGTAGAAAATGTAAGCAGCTACCCTGTGTGGGTTTAGAGCAGCAGTTCCTGTCATGGTTTGAGCTGGGGAAGGTTTCAGCGCAGAACAGCAGGAGGACATGGCAATTAGTCTTTGCTGTGGCAAGGACCTCTTGAATACTCTAAGACAGTTCATACCAAAACGTCTGCCCCACCCTCAGTTCTCAGCACAGGCAAGAAGGCAGCCTGAGAGGGATTTAAAGGCCACTTGAGAGTCCAGGCAAATTCCAGGGTCCACTGCACATACTCCATAGCACTGTCAGTACTTGGAGTCTACTCATCCCCTCCTAGGAGTTTAGCGCTGTGCTCTCAAGGCCACACCTGATATGAGCAAGCTGTCTGAAAAGCCCCTGCTGGCCTTGGAGGCTTTTGAGGACAAAAAAAAAAAAACAACCAGTCTCAGTGAAGGCTCCCCACAAACAACTCTATTCTCACTCAGAAGCAGCTTTTAAGCAGCTGTGCTTGGACAGATACCCTGCTGATCCAGACCCTGACCTGCAGGCTTGACTTCCCAGCCTTGTCTTGCCACTGCGGACTCACTCAGTGACCAGTGGATTGCGGCTGCCTCTGCCTGCCGTTGCAACGGCGGACTCTGTCAGTGACCAGTGGGTTGCGGCTGCCTCTGCCTGCCGTCACCACATCTGCCCTGCTCACCTTGCTTCGGTACTGCCAGCCCGGGCCCTTGTCAGTGAGGGGAGTGCCTTGCCTGCCTCTCCACCCTGCTACGCTCCTGGCTCACCTTCCCTTGCAGAGCAACCTGTCCTTGCAGGTATTCTACACCCTTACACCAGAGATGTAAACTATCTGCAGAGGTATATCTATGTGGTACATACAGCACCACACTATTTCTCAGAAACAAGCTGATGTTGGTAGTGACGCTGAAGCCGATCAGTGCTTTCTTCTCTCCATCCCTATTCCCTTCCCAGCCTCTGAATTCCGCTGTGAAACTATTAATATCAGCTCCTACCTAGGAACGCCAGATTCACAGCCTTGGGTTTCTGAGGACACAGTATGGAGACAGCAGTGATAACTCCTAAGGTCCCCTCGGATCCGATGAAAAGCTGCTTCAAGTCATAGCCAGTGTTATCTTTGCGCAGAGACGCCAAGCAGTCCAGAGCTGACCCATCAGCCAGCACCTGTGGGAATACGGAGACCCAGCCAAAGCTTGTCTACTACCAGGCTGACAAAAAGGTGCCACCAGACTTGAGCAGTGGACACCAGCTGCAGCCTGTTCCCACAGCCTCATCACTGTTCCTCCATTCCCAGCTCTTCCTCCCCTCTATATCCCACCTGAGTCCTCCCTCAAACTTTTCTGCTTCTTTTTTTACAGTGCTGTTTGCACACGTTCCAGCAGGACAAGTAATAACAGAAGATCAAGTTTGCTCTGCTTTTCTTACCAGTGGTGGACAAGATCAGATGCTCTTTGCAGCTCCATTATTCAATAGAAACAAGGAATGCTATTTGAAACAGTGAACAGATAACCAGAATGAAGCTCTCCACCACTCGAGCCTTAAATCAAGGCCAAATGTCTCTAAGACACATTATTAAAGGCTGTTTTGATGCTAGAGGGACTAACCTGAAAGACAAAAGCTCTCCTTTCTGGGTCTACACAATAAAACCAAACCAGGCTTTTGTCACCTACCCAATTTATTTCCTATTACTTCTCTGCTCCCAAGCCCCGAAATCTTTTAGAACCGCTAACCCCAGCCTTTACACATAGAGGCATAGAAGCAGGCTGCAGAACAGGAAAGACTCTGGGAGAAACCCAGCAGCCAACCAAACCCAAAGCAGGCCGCTCTATTAAAAGGCAAGCGAGCAGCCACTAGAAGACAGTGTTCTAGGATGGATTACGCAGAGTGTTCCAGAGACCCACCGCTCCACAGAGGAACCAATCTCACGCAGGTAACTTGGGATCACCAAACCTCTCCCTACCTTTTTTTTTTTTTACTTCTCTGCACTGGAAAACCACCTAATATCACTTCTGTCAGTAAGGACAGAGGTGGAAGCTGCGGTAGCAATAATAGATGCCACATGCAGGAAGACACTTGCTGCTCCTTCTCGAAAGAGCCACACAAGGAAAAGTTAAAGAGTGTAAGCCTGGATAGGAACTTGTCTGCATAATCACAGAATCATAGAATGGTGGATAGCTGAGGGCTAGAATAGCAGGAACAAGGTAAGCAGAGGTTCAAACACAGAAGAGAACTGCCAGGTACTCGCCTTACCACTTCCAGTCCTAGCACTGTCCCTCGGAGAGAGCCGTATCTCAAGAGCCGTAAGCCTCCAGCGTTTGTGGCCACATTACCACCGATGTGACAGCTCCCTTTCGCTCCCAAGTCAAGCGGCATGATGAAGCCCTGCTCCTCCAAGTACTCATTGAGATCCTCTAAGATGCAGCCAGCTTGGCACACAAGGATTCCTGAAACAGAAGCGTCCTGCTACAAGCTGATGCCCAAGAAGAAGGTGCCTCCTAAAGAGGCGGGATAAGTACAAGTAGATGCAAGCACCTCTTCCTCCAAAACTTTCTGGGATTCAATTTAAACACACAAGGAGCCTGTGCATGCTACAGGGCATTGTCCTATCCCTCCTCAAGCCAGGGGAGCTTTGCCATTGCCTTAACATCTGGTCATCCACAACTGTGGAGAGGTAAAACACAATGACATGAAGTATCTCTGCCTTGTTCTCTTTGTTTAAGAACTGAAATATTCAAACCAGCCTGACTCCTAACTCTCCAAATCCAAACGACCTGTGAGTTTTCTCCCTCTCTCCCTTCTCTCTGCTAGTGTAGTTATCAGGTGCCTTCTCTGACACACTCATTCTGCTCCACCTGCTGGGTTTCTCATTTAATTTATGAACAGATAATAGGACGTCCATGTTTCTCTTCTCTCTTTCTTCCTCCTTCTGCCACCAGATGTATTTTTACATCTGCTACTGTTATAACCTAAGGATTACATCAGTAGGAAAAGCCTGGATGAAACAAACCTCTGATGCCCCTCAGGATGCTGCTGGGCTGACCTTGCTGATCCTGCAGTTATCATCTCCCAGTAAAATGGCTGGTTTAGGGCCCGGGGCTCGTTTCTGTACCTCACGTCTCTACGATATTTACCAGACACCTTGTCAAAACTGATGATCCGGTTCATGAGAGCAGTGGAGAGAATGATCTCATCAAAGACAGGAACGCTGCCCCCAACAAGGCCTGTGTTACCCCCCTGTGGGTTCACTGCCAGATTCCTCTCATAGCAGTACCTGGAAGAAAAAAGGTTTCTCAAGTCTTACGCATTTCAAGGCCATAACACAGTCTATCAGAAGAGTTGCACCTCCACATCACAGTCTACTGCCGAGAGAGTGCTCAGCACTTTTAAGCAGCATTTAGCCTAAAGATTAAATTGATACAAAGGGACAGTTTCACTGCAAAAATGGAAAAGCACAACTCCTCACTAAACTCACCCCAGAACTGAGCAAAGGAATGAACACTTGGGGCTGCCCCCCGAACACATCTACAGGTCTGCCAGGTAACTTCTGCCTGGAAATCACCACTCACGCTGTTGATACGTAAGCTATGTCTGCAGCAGTCTCTGCTAACAATGTGACGTCCTCAGCGGGCTCTGACAAACGACCTCTGGCAGTGGTTTAAGCCGTTACTTCCCTCCTCCTCCCCTTGAAATTAATGCCCTGTAGGCAGCGAAGCATGTGCACCTTCCAGCCTGCTACACCCCTGCAAAGCAACATCCATCACATCCTCTCCAAACTCACAGGAGTTCCTGCACAACGGATGGCACAAAGCCGCACTGCACCAGCTCTGACTTTACTACGCTCTGTATCTGTTTTAACAGAGCTACGCACAGGTTTGTGCAGCCTGGAGCTCTTCCACCAAATCGCAATCCTGCATCCAGATGCCCAGCTGGAGCTGCACTCATGCTCCTGAACCAGGGAAGTGTTCTTACTGATCTCGTGGACAAAACATTAGCTCCTCAAACTGCCTGATTCTGGCCCAACCTTTTTAGCTTTTCAGATAGACCTTCCTGAACCCTTCAACACAACTGCTCCGCTTGAGCACTGGTACAGTGTCTAATTTTGATAATTTAGTAGAGCAGAAAAGTCATCAATGCTGAATCCACTTGCTGATCTCTCCCCTGCTCCGTTTCTCTCCTCTACACTAAGCACTCTTAAGACCCTTCTACTCAGGGCTGCTCAACTCTGACTTGAGAAGTCTGCTGCTGCTGCTGCCTGCATGGCCTTTGCAAGGACATCTGGCCACGAAAGACAGATTTGGTTTTGTAAAACAAAGTGAAAGTTTGGCCTTTATTTCTTCCTGATACTGACACGACACAATCACCCCAGAAAAGCTGAGGGCCAGGGAGAGCACTGGGCCTGGGAAATACAAGGCACAAGTAGAATTCTCTTTGTGCCTTGAAAAATTTCAGCTCTCCATGTGAAAACATGCCTAACTAGGAACCTGTAAGTTTGTTTAGACAAGCAACACTGCCTACCCATCAGTACCTGCATACCCCTGGACTAACAACAGCGTGCAGTGTCTCCTGTCCTGGGAGCAGCTGGAACAAAAGGTACATCAGGAAACATGGGGACATAAAGAGCAGAAGGGAGCGCTGAAATCACCAGAGCTCAAGCAGAATACACACAGGCAGGAAGAAAACAGATTCAGCAATACCAGTGCTTGAGCAAACAGCGCCTGAACATCTAGATGTTCCCTTCACCTGCCAGACCCTCCCAGAATAAACCCGCGTTTCCTCGCCACAAAGACCAGCAGAAGAGGTACATGTTACCTGAGAACTTGAGACACCTCTGCTGCTGTCTGTGGCTTCAACATCAGCTTGCTACAGCCTGCAATGAAAGCAAGGGACTCTCAAAGCAAGTTGTGGGCTCTACAGAGGTCAGAAAGAAAAAGGTGGTAAAGCACGGCATCTGAAACAACACCACCCCCTCCATTCTGAGGCTTAGTCATTTTAACCACTTTCAAACTAAACATTTTCAATAGTGGGCTTTCCTTAGAGCACTGTAAAAGCTTTGTCAGTGTACTTGGTTGCCAGTGGGGGCAATGGCACATGTTTTAAATTCTCATTAAATCTTTGACAGAAGTAAGAGAACATTCACAACACCTGTTTTCTGAGGCTCAGCCAAAACTTCAGGAACTGCTACTGAACCAATTTGTTTCAGGAAAAAAAAATAATAAGTTAACAGGGCTTAGATTTTTCTTTTTCAACAAAAGCCTGAAAGATTACCAGAAATTGGGTAATTATCAAAGGAATATTTTCTAGGAGGAAAACTCATTTTGCCTGCTCTGTAAAGACATGTTCTGCTATAAACAGAGATGAGATTTTCTTTGGTAGGCTTTTTAATTCTGGTACCGTAATGGAAACAGAAAAGAGGCTTTACCAAAACTGAAAACTAAACAAGCTCGCTTACCTCGGACTGATTTAAGCCAGTCCACATTAAATGGTTTCAATTCCTCTGGATTTGTGATGACTCTACCGGGCATTATGTGCTCAAAGAAAGCCACATCGCTGTCAGACACAGGGGAGAAGGGCAGCCGCCGCACGCTGTACCGCTCACTAGTCAGCATGACCTCCTGGCAGCTGGACGAGGCTCCGTGGAGCGCTCTCCTGCCCCGAGGCCTCAGGCCCCACGGCCTGGAAACCACATTTGCGGGCAGACCTGGTGGCTTCCTATCCTGAGGTGTCCCCGGGGCAGAAGTCGGGCTCTGCTGTGCCAAGATCTTCCTGTGGAAGCTGGTCAGCCATCTCAGCTGGGCCCAGGAGCTCCAGGCAGGGCGGCGGGGGAGCGCTGAGGGGATCCCCATGGTCACCCTGAAAGCAAAGGCCTAGCTCACGGGCGAGCTCTCCCCCTCGCCCGGGCTCTAAGGGGTTCCTCTCACGGAGAAAGCAACTCAGGCGCTCTCCCAGCTTGT
>NW_010107049.1:0-260 GCF_000699245.1 Pterocles gutturalis | reverse complement strand
ATACTTTTGCACAGTCCGTATAGGGCTGTTCAAAGGTGAGTGAGTCTTGCTGATCACCCCTTGGCTCTCCAGTCGACAAGTTAGCTCATGAATGGGAATCAGGGAGTCTCGGTCGGTATGATATTGTCTCCTGTGCACTGTTGCGGCAGGAACCGGCACCTGTTGTTCTTCAACCCACAGCAACCCCACAGCAGAAGGGTCCTCTGAGAGACCAGGCAAGGTAGGCAGTTAGTCAATTCCCTCCATTTCCAAGGCAGATA
>NW_010107048.1:0-2701 GCF_000699245.1 Pterocles gutturalis | reverse complement strand
TTGCGTTTTCTAAAATAAAATAATAATTTTAAAAAAAATTTAAAGCCATAAAAGCGTTTTATTTTCTTTTGTAGCCAATGACAGTGATTTGTTAATGGAAGAGGGAATGGCGTTCACCATAGGTTAGTAACTCTCTGCTATGGTTTTCTTTAAAAAAGCACACCCAGAGCAGCCCCAGATCCGTACCATTTCTTTATGGGGATATAGAAATATCCATGCAGATACAGAGATGTAGGCAACACTGACCCCTGAGGAAGCAGATTAAGATATCATTTTAAAAAAAAAAGAACCAATGGGTGAAATAGCTTCCAAATGATAAGATTTAGAAAATTAAATGTTTATTACAAAACTTATTAAGTGACATTTTTGACGCGTATTTTTGGCAAGGAGGAGCCTCAGACAGCACACTTGGGCTGCGGAGGATGAGAAGGATGTGATTGTGTCCCAGAAGCTGTGACTTACCAGCAAGCTGCCTGGTGGCTCTATGTCATTTGCTGCCTGCCAGAGCTGCTGTTTGGGTTTGGGGACTGCAGCGTCGATAACCAGTCAGAGCCTCACCCCGCAGACTGAACATGCTAAATACCAATCATGGAGAGCTGGTGGGGGAAAAGCCCTCTTTCTCACTGTGTGGCTAAATGGCACGGCAATTAGAGGGAAATAAGAAAATTGTTGTTTTGCTGATTTAATGAACATTTTAAGCCTGTTTAAAAATTTCAAATATTTAAAACTATCTGCTGTTTCTAAGTGTGGTTGGTGCTTTGGTTATTATCCACGGGGTCTCAATTAAAGCTTGATTAAAATTCCCTGCTTTTACAGAAGAGGAATGGGCAAGTTCCTATTTTGATATTTCATGTTCCTCTTTAGTTCAGCTTTCAGTGTTGCGAGAGAGGGACGGCCCAGGGAGGACAGAACCTGTGCAGAAGGGGAGCTACCTGCTGGGACACCCCCGCTTTCTTGCTTGCTTCACAGTCTGCACGGAGTGCAACTAACCTTAGAAAACATTCTGTTTTTCTTGCTGCAGAGCCAATAATAATGGAAGGATCCCCTGAATTTAAGATTCTGAAGGATAAATGGACTGCAATTTCTGTAGACAATAAAAGGTGCCTGATTTTATTTTTTAATCTTTCCTAAGCTGTTGATCACTGACAGCCAAAAAAAAAACCTGGGTGAGTTTTACCGGCATGGTGGACACATGTGCCCTCTAATAACTGCTAAATGTGCATTTCAGATCAGCGCAGTTTGAACATACCATTGTGATTACCTCAGAGGGAGCTGAAATCCTCTCTAAACTGGTGGAAGAAGCCTAAATAGGAGCAAGGAGTGGAGGTACTCACTGTGCTTCTGGGATTTCCAGTTTCATTCGGGACACAGAGGAGGAGGTTTCTGTTGTTTCTGTGGGGAATGGGTGCTGCATAAGTTGCTGCAGGGGACAGAAAAAGCAGCTTGAGGGGTCGGCTCTGGACATAGGCCTTTCTGTGTGTTACCTGGTGAGTAATAAAAGTCTCTTGCCTTGTTTGTGACCCTGGAAGCAGCCATGTGAAGCCTGCAAATGCAAAGAGTTTGGGTTATTTGGGGTGAGGAGCAGAGAGTGGGTCTCTTCTTTTCCCAATCCTATGTGGGACAAACACGTATCAGATTACATGGTCTCTGTGCAGCTGAGAGGACAGAAGAACATAGTTTTTTCCCTTTATAGCTGAGGTATGGAGTCGATTTGTCTTCACTGCGATTAGCACAGCGCTGTTTCCCAGGCTGTAACTTCTACTAGGATGGAAAAAAGTTTCCCAAGGGTGGCAGGCAGAGGCAGCATCCTCTTCCCCCACCGCTTTCCCAGCAGCAGTCCCCCCACTTCCTGTCTCAGCTAATTTATTTTTGCATAGCACAAAAAGTGATTAAAAATGAGATGCGAAGCACGCTTCTCTGGAGATCAATAATTGCCCTGCTTGAAGAATTAGCCAGTTTGGGGTAATCACTGTTCTGCGGTGCCATGTTAGTTAAGAGAGAGGCAGTCCGCAGTCTAAGCGTTTAACAGAAACAGGAGTTTGCAGTCTGGAGGATGCGCCCTGGCTTCTGCCTGGAGTTTGGAGCTGATGGTCCTCATGAGCTGCAGGTCCCACTCGGTTCTGTGCTCTCTATAGTCCTGTCTCCAGCCTGCCGGAGGTGGAGGCTTTGGTTTGCAGGTAGCAAGTTTCTGACAGCCCGTCAGGCCAGATGGTTCTGGACTTGGTACTTAGAGGCTACTGGAGCAGAACCCAGTCCTGTGAGATGTGGGGTAGCCTTTGAGATTAACAAGTGACATCCAGAAGCGCCCCAGACCCGGAGCAGCAGCAGTGTGGTTTCGGTACGAATAGCTCAGCCTTAATTGTAGGCAGCTGCGGTCCTGTGCCGAGGGCTGGCCGGGTGCACGCTGGTGACCGGGGCGGCTCAGCACCGGCTCCCTTGGTAGTTCAGGGCAGAGGTAAGCCGCTTTCTTACAGCTTTACTCTGCTGTTTGTTTTAACTTGAGTACAGCGAGCTGTCAGCATTAATAGTTTCTAACAGCGTCTTTTCAAAAAGCAGGACCCCCCCAGAACACGGATATCACCGCGGGGCAGCTGCTCAGCTCCGTCTTCCCGAGAGGAGCTTGGAAGGCCTTAAAACCTGTAAAAACAAACGATGGAGCCAACAAGTTTACAAACAGACAGAGGCTGAACAGCGCACTGCG
>NW_010107047.1:60139-75901 GCF_000699245.1 Pterocles gutturalis | reverse complement strand
TTGCGACGTCAAGCCAGGTGCGGGGCGTCCCGAGGGGGCCTGGAGGGTGGGAGGGACCCCCGGGAGGGAAGCCCGCCCCAGGACGAGGTACCTGCAGGCTGCGGTGGGAGTCCACTGATGGAGGGGCTTGAGCACCTCTGGGAGCCCATCCCAAGGGCTTCTGTGCGGGTACACCGGACCTCCTTATTTTGGGAGAATTAGGAGGCACATCTGGCACTGGTCTTCGTGACACGTGGGGGAATTGCAGCCTTGGCTCCACTCGCTTCTCCCCTTCATGTCCCATCCACTCGCACATGTGCACGTAGGAGACCCACAGCAGGTGAAACATGGGAAAAGCCTTTTTTATTGCTATTTTTAAATGAGTGTAAGACCTCTAACTGTGTCTCTCTTCACAGTCTGGTATTTCTGGGGTTTTTAATTTATAGCAATATCATACAAGGCTCTGGTGCAGTGTGTGTACATTCCACACCCAGGATGAATGGACTGGTGCCACTGGTAAGAAACCTGCTGCTGCTGACAAGTTGTCTTGCTGTAATAACCATCAAAACAAAGAAGGAAATTGCAGAGCATCTCTTACTGTATGTCATTCAAAGCACTTGTCTGTCCGTTGACGAGAGCACAGCTCTCTCTGGTGTCAGGAGGATGGAGCCAGGCACTTCTCTGTGACATCCAGTGATAGGACAAGGGGCAATGGGTTCAAGCTGGAACATAGGAGGTTCCACTTGAATATGAGAAAAAACTTCTTCACAGTGAGGGTGACAGAGCACTGGAACAGGCTGCCCAGAGAGGTTGTGGAGTCTTCTTCTCTGGAGACATTCAAAGCCTGCCTGGATGCCTTCCTGTGTGATCTGATCTAGGTGTTCCTGCTCCGGCAGGGGGATTGGACTAGATGATCTTTCGAGGTCCCTTCCAATCTCTAACATTCTGTGATTCTGTGAATTCAGTATCCCTGTAGGAAGCCAGGTATGTCCATGGTTATACTCACAAGGTCAGCACAAGTTGTTATGTGATTGCCTGGGATATGTGGCTTTACCCGTATGAAAAGCACCAGCAGATCTTTTAATGACCACGAGGCAGTTTGGGTTCTGGTTTAATGCCGGCACGCCAAAGATACAAAATGCATGAGGAAGGATGATTTATTTTATTCCCCATTGACGTTAAAAGCTAATGGAAAGCGTGAAGAAGGTCATTTAAAGTTTGTCACATCTGTGTGGCTAATCTGAGGGCTGTAGCTGTTTCAGATACCAGAGCGCATGCCAAGCCTCGTTACCGTCTCCTTAGTGAAGTGACATCTTCTCCAAAGCAGACGCCAGCACTTAATGATGATTCCAGTCCCAGGGCTGAGATTTAACCTGCCCTGTGCCTAGTGCAGTGACAATGTCTGTCTTCATCTTGCCTGATATTGCTCCTAGATGTCTTACGGAACCTTGGTATGCTCCATGACCAAAGGTGGACAGAAAACAGAGAAGTTGGTGGTTAGCTTCTGTTTTCTCTGCTTCTGTGCATATGCTTTGTACTGTCATCGTAACTTCCATGCCTCCCTTTTGCAAAAGGACCCAGGATATTTGCATTTTCTTTGTCCTTGCCAAAATCCATCTCTATGTAATACAAGCCCTGGCAAATAATAAGGGCATTCTTCTTGGTCAGAGAAGACTAATACTTTTTGGATGGTGCTGAAAGCAGACATGCTTTATCTCCATGAAGGTCTTACAAAGATCATCCAGCTCAGCGTGACCTCTTTCTCCAAACATCCTCTTATTCTTTGGCTGTCTTTAGAGGACCCGGATCAGTCTGTGCTGCCCAGTCTCTGGTACCATCAGCACTTCCAGCTAACATGGTGAGCTACATGCACCCCTCATTTCCTAGGCCTTGGGGTTACGTCCTCTGTCCCCTCTGATGTGGGTTGGAGGAAAACAGAATAAGGGAAATCAAAGCAAAAGGGTCAGAGAGTGAAGATGCTGGGGAGTTTGGAGACTCAACACAGAGTTCACCGTACTCTTTCAACTTTATGCTCTTTGCAGGGATGGTGCCGGGTGAAGCCTTAGAGGAACAGAAGTGTGGTTATAAGCTTCCCTTAATAAAATCCTTGTATGCATCAAGAATGGATTATACCTTATGGCCAGTGGCAGTCATGGATTTGTGCATTCATCTCCTTCCTGTGGCAGAGAGAAGCATCCTGTATGTTGGAGAGAAAGCAGTGTACAGCATTTCCCACTGAACTACGTAGTGTCATGGAAGGCACTGTCAGCAGGGAGCACACAGTGCGCAAACCTGTGATAACACATGCGCTTGTATGTCTGAGAGAGAGTTTTCAGATGAGGACAGCTGCACCCTCAGTTCGCCCCTCTCACTGCTTTTGCCTTGCGGCCAGCAAGTGACACTGGTTGGCACCAGCGACACCCAGGCCCACTGCAGCAATCATGGCTTCAGCTGGTGTGGATGAAACCTGCTGTAGACATACTTCTGTTCAGACTGGACAAAGGCCACATATACATGTTTTGCCCATTCCAAAGACTGGACGCAGGCCTAAGAATAGCGTACTGGATTAATCAACATTTAGCAGAAATTCTGTGTTCTTGGCATAAGGAACAAAAAAAATCAGTCATGTTGACAGTCATCATTTTCCTTTAAGCCAGTGTACAGCCAAGCATCAGATACTCTGTCTGCAATGTGTAACATTCTCTGTGTTTGCCTGAGACCTTCTTTTGAACACAGGTCAGTGGGTTTCCTGGATTAGTGCAGAGGATACCTTGTTCAATCCCCATTTGCAGCTGGAGTGGTGAGTCTTGGAAATAAGCATGGTTCCAGCATGGCTTGTCTGCTAGAACAATCAGAACAACACAGTGTGATAATCAGACATCTAATTAGGGGAAATGTATTTACGGTTGTCTGAGGAGAGCTGCTGCTCAAACAGCATGCAGTGAACACGACAGGGGAAATGTAGGTAAGGATCATGAAGAATATAGTGCAGTTGTAGTCTTCTAAAGAGCCCTGCTAGGGGAGACTGAGTTTGTTTGTGAGCTGTGCCGAATTGGTATGGTGGAGATGGTGGCTTTGCTGCCGTGAAATTTTGTGGATAAAACTCATTATGCTGGTGTGGCAGGAGTCTGTCTTACAGATGTGCGGTACAGATGTAACTCTATGGTGAAGAACCAGATTCAAGGAGAACTGCGTGGTGGTCAGTAGCATGTGGGGACCAGCAAGAGTCCCCCTTCTGATTTTCTGAAGGAAATTGAGGGACCTCTTGAGTGCAGCAGTGAATTTGCTGCAGACAGGCGTAGCTGAGCTCTAGGTGTCTCTGGGGTTAGTCTGAGTGCACAGTTATGTCCAGTACTCAAAGAGTGGCTGCCGTGTGTTCCCAGTCCTCTTTGCAGTGTCCTGTGAGATGAGGCTGCTCCATGTGCTCAGCATGTGACTTAAGTAAGCAGGAGGCAAAGAAAATACCGCAGTATTTTTTCCCTGCGCACAGTATGTCTTTTGCATGACTACAGGGTGCTGTCTATACCTTTTACAGTCAGCGCAGGTGTACGCCTTCAGCCCAGCCAGTTGTGTGTTTATTGTTTGTATGTTCCTACATCCAGGAACTTGTCACACAGTCAGAAAAGACACAAGTTTATGACAGATTATCTGCCACCTCTACATGCTCACCCATCCTTCTAATTCTTCCTCAATTAATCACCCTAAAAAGGAGGTTTCTCTGGGAGCCATGTGTAGATAATTCGTCTTGGGGATTTCTAGTGTTTTTAGATGAAGGATAAACCTACAGTTAGTTCCTGGTGGAGGAAAGAAACAGAAGGCTGCCTTGCTCTTCAGTTTCACATCTGAGGTCCTGTAACTGAAAACAGAGGAAACCATCTATTCAGGAAGAAAGAGGTCAGTGGCTGTTCCTGTCTTTCTCTTGTTTTTAGGTGAACATTTCTGTCTGGTTACTACTTCAGCACGTCACCCTAAGGCCAGCCATGTTGGGTGTTTCTTTGCCGTTGCACTCTCCTGAGACAGCAGGGGAGCTGTAATATGCTGCCTAGGTGACCCTCAGGCCATTTTTCTGCCTGTGTTAATTCACCATCCACAGTACACCTGGTGGCCCACCCCAGCCTATGACTACCAGCTCTGTGACTGCTTGAGTAGATTTGCAATGATTCTTCAGTTACTAAGAGAGGCCTCTCCTCCAGTTTACCTGTCAGGGGAAGGCTGCATTTTGGTGAGCAGAATAATCTTTTGTTCAACATGTTGTGTAGCCTGTTCATGTGAGGTGCAGTCTACCTGAATGCTTGCTGAAGACCATGCCTGATACCAGCCTTCCAAGACACAGGCCAGTATCAGGGGCTCTAGATGATTACCGGCACCGTGTCTGTGTTTGCAGGCTCATCTGCCTGAGGCAGGTGGCTATTACTCTCCACCAGCTGCCTGCCAGAACCAGAACAGCACTCCTGTGAGGAGCACACAAATGTCTTCATCATCTTTTCAGTCAATATCACCAGCACCACAGCTATGGTCTGAAAAGCTCCTGCCAACTGCAGCTGAACCACTAATTCTGTTGGCCAGAATGGTGAAGATGCTGGAGTGCAGACTTGTACTCCCTTTTCAAATTGGGTGAGCCCATTCCTCTGCAAGATTGTCGCTGCTGTTTCTCAGCAGCACCATGAGTAAACCTTACTTCAGATGAAGGACTGGCATCCCAAAAGAAGGAATGCACAGGACCTGTTTTTGTTGTATCATTTTGTATTCCTCTGTGTTTCTCTCATTATTTGCCATTAAATCCTTTGTTTTTCCTATCAGACCCGTCTTTCTGTTGTTTTCTTTTGGGCAAACTTCTCTGCTGCTGCAACCACCTGCATTTGAGCAAAATAATGTGCAGCTGCCATCTCATACCTGCCAAACCTGGTGAACAAGGTTGTAGGTTCTCATGCTGTTGCTGTCTACGCACTGAGCAGTGCCTACAGCCTGCTGCTCTCATCTGCTGTGGTTAACAGGAGTGACTGGCACCGTCAGATGGCCCTGTGCTCTCCAGACCCGGTAAAGATCTCACCTTCCCTTCCTCACTGTAGGATGACTGCCTGCTTTTAGCCTCGGCCCCTTGTGCAGTGGTAGATTGTGCCAGAGGGCTACCTTGTCCATGCAGCATGCCCTTGGGATGATGCGTCCTTTCCAGGTGTGCTAGGGAAATGTAGCAGAGGCTTGTATGATATTCTGTATGCACCATGGATTGATCCTGGAAGGATGGAGCAGATGTCTGCAAAACAGACCTTGCCATGGCTGTGTGTGATGTGCATATGCAAGGAAAGTAATATTGGATCTGTGGTCGTGGGGACATCTGAGTGTTGCTAGTGGGTGTACCTGTTTGGTGCTTGTCTGGGCAATGTGGAAAGGTACTTAAGTGGGATTGCTGGCATCTACTAATGTGTAAACATCCCTTGCAGTGGAATTCTTTTCATAATTTTAGACATCTGCAATAGAGACATCCCCATCTGACAACTTCACCATGCCTTACCTTTATAAAGTTACTAGAGAGAAACAAGGCCACATTTAGGGCACTCTACATCTGAGCTATTTTAGTCTTCTTCTTCAGAGTTCTTTTGGCAAACGAGATATCCCTGCTGCTTAATTGAATGTAGTTTATTTTCAGTAGAGTCTTCTCTTTTTGTGGAAGAGCTTTGTTACGCTCTCTTGCTCTGGCATTGCGAACTGCCGGTAGCCCCAACTGTACTGAGCAGTGAAGAGCCTCTTGTGTGGGCAAGTATCAGTTTAGTCATAGTACTGCAACGTGGAGAAAAATGAGAGGAAAAAACCAGCCACAAAGGATTTTTTAGGTGTCATATTCTCACTAGCTGAGCTTTAGACAACCAAAAGAAGCAAAGCTAAAGTGATTGACTGGAATGTAGACATTATTACAAAGTTCTGTAAAGCTGTTTAGGGCAGAGATATTAGAAAGCTGGTCCATCATGTGAGTAAGCTGCAGTACTTAAAATTGTAGCCATTGTTACTGCCAGCAAGTCACTGACTGGTTGGAGACAATGCTCCTTAAATATGCTTAAAAATAAGTTCTACTTTGTCTCTTATTGAATCAGGGCTTTAGTTAACATTTCTTTGCTCTAGTAGTTTTGCTTGTGTGTGAGAAAAGCCCAGATTCTCAGGAGGAGAAGAGCCCAGTAACCCTGTCTTAAAGAGTCTGTAGTCTTCCAGTCTATAAATTTGTGATGGCTGGAATAATTAAAAATATTTTTATTGGTCCTTGAATCTCAGCAACTGGGAACTGAAGGAAAGGTGGTTTTGGAAAAGAAGTGATTTGGTAATATATCCTTGACTATAGGATTCGCTCCCTCTTGCAGTTCCCCGGAGGCAGTTCCCTGGGCTGACTTTTAAGTGGTGCAGTTGGACTTTTCCTCACCTCTGTGAAGGTTATTTATTTTTTCACTTTTCATTGAGAAAGAAGGTCAAAACGCCTAGAAAGGGGAAGTTTAATGTTGTTGATTTCATTGCTATTTGTTCTTTGCAAACCTGGATTTGTTAACATTTCAATCTTAAGATAATCTCTATCTGAAGTTATTGATGAAGGCAGACATGTATGCAGCTCATTTGATGGCTGTTAGTGCTATGTAGCAGTTTCCTAGGGGAATGCATTTAGATTTTAGATTTTCTGGTATTATATTATTGTGCTCATTATTTGCTGTGTTTATATTATTTTTATTGGTAGCTGTATTGCAGTACTAGCATGGAACCCTGTTCTCACACGTGATCCCAGCATGTAAGAAATTGTATTAATGCTGGACAAGAAGATGAAGTCCCTCTCAGAAAAATTACAGGGAGATCTTCCAAGAAACAATTAAGTAACAGTAGTCAACACGGTAGCCAAAGCCTCAGTATGCCAGCTTTCATCAGCTATTTTCCTAGGTGCATATGCTTTATTTGGCCAGGTCAGGGCCGCCCTTTTCCTCACAGACTTTCTGTCTGCTTTGAAGACATAACTCTCGCTGATACATGGTGTAGTCCTTTTGCACTATGTTGTCACTTGTACAGCCAAAATACTTGGCAAAGACCTGTGCTTTTCTGTCGGTATTCTCAGTTGTAGGCCAGACTTCTGAGAGCAAAAGTTTTGTGAACGGGAATTTGTTGAAGTCTTTCCAGCCTCAAGCACAAATGGAGCCCACGTAGGTTGATGAAAAATCTTCACAGGCAATCACAGTGTTCTTGTAACTTTCTTTGTGCCCAGTATCTGTCAAAGCTGTGGTCTGATTTCAGGCAAATTTGACAATGGGCAGAGGTATTAAAAGTAGGCAAGGATGTATAAAATTTGTACGGGGTAATTAGGAGAGCATTTGCCCCTAGCTGTTAATCCTTTCAGCTGGGAGGAAGAAAGCAGCTTGGTTATTGCTCTGTATTCTGAAGAAGAAAGGTAGAGAAGGTAGTGCTGCTTATTTAGCCAGTCAAATGGAAGACACAAATCCATGGAGAATTGGATGAGATTGGTTCTGCTCTTCACAGAACTACTTGTTCGTGTTAGATGGAAGGAGACTGAAGGATATAATTTACCAGCTACTTCAAAATCTGGAATTTCTGACATGGGTGGGGAATATGGCCTTTCCTGGATCCTGCTCTTTACTTTCTCAAATCCAGTACCCTGCAAACTACCCTAATATTTAAGTGAATACTGAAAAATAAAAATTAATATGTGCCTTATGCCATGAATAAAAGTAACTGAACAGCAAAATATTTTAGGAACTGTGAACAGTAACTAACTGTGGTCTTTTTCGTTGTCTCATCCTTGATGTTCTGCACATAAAAGAAGAAAATTCAGTGCTGCATAAGAACAGATGAGGGACCATATTGGATTCAGGATTCTCTCTCAGGCGGCGTCCTGCAGCAGATACTGTGGAAAGCATAGCATTTTCCCAGCTCCACCAGTTTGTTGCTGAGATTTCCTGAACCTGGTGTCTGTATCTTTTAGCACCAGATTGATTTTATTTTATATATTGGGCCAGCAACTTTCTGGACCTGGTTGAACTTTTAACATGTATTGAAACTGCTGCCTTCATTTAATGTCCTCTAATTCTTGTATTGGAAGAAAAAGTGAAGAGTCTTTCCGTATCCACTTGCTTTAAGACACCTGTAATATAGCACAGTTGTTTGGTTTCTTTTGTTTTTCCAAGCCTGAAAAGTCCTACCTAGTTTTTCATATTGTAGCAGTATCATACATGAGATTTTCCTTGCTGTCCTGTGAACTTTTCGAGTTCTTCTGTGCCCTTTTTTGAGATGGGGAACCAGAACTGCATGCTGTATTAAAGATGCTCTATTGATTAATACAGTGTCATAATGATAGGTTCTCTTCTGTTACGTATTCCTTTTCTTATTAGTCCTAGCATTTTATTTGCATTTTTGATCTCTATTGGGCACTGAAGTGACGATTACCTGGCTCTGTGGCCCAACATCTATACCTAGATATATTGCCTCAAGATTGTTTCCAAGTGGTAATAATAATGTACAACATTTGATATAAAAAACTTAGATATCTTTTTTTTTTTTCAGTAGGCGCCTCATTTCACCTTTATCTCCTCTGAATTTCTTTTTGCCATTTTATTGCTGCTACTCAGTATCATAGACTCCTTTTGAAGCTCTTTGCAATTGACCCTTACTTTTACTACCCTTAATAGCTTTACTGTTCTCACCAAGTTTTATCACCTCATTTTATTGCCTCTACAGTGAAAATTGACCATTTACTGTTCACTGTATTTGAACGTGTACATAGGAATGATTAATCTTTTATTGAACCCCAGTGATGATTAATTTATGCCCTGAAGCATGGGGCTTGATTATGACTTTTTTAGTGTCTACAACTATAAATGTTGTTGCTTATGAAATGGAAGACCTTGTGGTTCCATGAAGGGGCTACAAAGATAGTTAAGGGACTGGCCTTACAATCATGACTTGAATTTAGTGAGACTTTTCATTAACTGATTAAAATTTGAGTGCCTTTGAAGAGATAATACAGCAAGCTGGAAAATAACTTTTCTTGTACAATAATTGATCATTTGTATTTCAGGAGAAAATGAAGTTCCATCTGAAGATGCCCTAATACTACAGCTGCACCTTGCAAAAGGGCATGAGAAATTTACAGAAATGCTAAAAAGCCAACAGCAGATCATTGTCGATTTGCAGCAAAAACTTGCTGAACAGCAGCACATATTGGTTAGCCAGCAACGGGAGATTCTTGAACAGCAAAGAAAAATGTATGAGCAAATGGATCTGATCAAAGTCCAGTATGGCATGCTTTTTGATACAGTGAAACAAATGTCGTTTCAGAGTTTACAAGAAGATATTCAAAATTATTTTGAAAGTCATCTTCAAGGACTTCAGAACCAGGTCAGAAATCATCTCCAGAAGTCATATTCTGTGCATAAAGTAGAAGTGGATGCAAAAGTGATTAATGTTGGGGAGTCTTTGCTGGACTGTGGCCTTTGCGAAAGTGATGAATTTTGCAATTTCCAAAAGACACCTTCACAATGTGAAAAATGCACATTGTGTCCTGCTGGTTTTTTCCAAATGGCCGAGTGTTCTGCAAACTCTGATCGGATTTGCCAGGTGAAATACAATTCTTTATCTTTCAGTTATTGCTTATGAAGTATTGTGTTGGACATACTGGGATAACATTGTAGAAATAACTACTTGGAGAGCTAGAAAGATGCAGTTTGAAGCATGCACTTTACTGAATGGGTCTATGGCACTTCAAAGACTGCCAGAGGTTTTTTTATGGATTTTCTCCTCAGCATTTACTGCTCTAAATGGAACACTAGTTTGTGCCTGCTGGGTGTGATGCTTTCCCAAACTTCACAGCTGGCAGGACTTCGATTCTTTTCATTATGGTAGGAAAAGACATCCTAAAACATGTATATTTATGCATGCTAAATTTGTTTATTTAATTCCAGTCCACTCTATAGGAACTTCTAGACATCTCTGAAAAGCAGAGGAAGGCTTTACTAAGGAAGACTAGAGGTCAGATATTTATTTATAAGTTTGGAAACAAAAGTCGTCAGTTAAAACAAATGTAAAATCTAGTTCCAGTTTAAACATAACATACATAGAAAAAATAGAACACAGATGCTTTTATTATTGAATACATTTTGTTATAAAATACATTTTGTTATAAAATACATTTTATTATACAATACAAAACCAGCATGTAAGCAAAATAAATTTTTTGGGGTCACTTTCTCTTGTTTAGAAGTCCTAGGATATATGGGGACCTTGATATTTAAAACAGTTTTTTGTTTAGTCTGTCCTGTTCCCTCTCTGCTGGTCTCAGTTTTCTTCAACGCTAGCATTTAAATGCAAATGTAGACTGTTATTCTTTCCCTTCTGCTTGCTGTAGGGTGAGAGGAGGGCTTGTTTACAGGAAATACTACTTTATCATTTACCTTTCTTGTGTGTTTTTCAGTTAGCACCTTCTTCCCAGACCAAATGTCTTTAATAGCCTTTCCTAATACTGTCTCGATTGTTACAGCTTCCTTAAGACCAATAGAGTGAATCACTGCTCTTGGGGATGTGGCACTGTTTTATAGATCCATTTAGCTCGTCGCCTGCATACTCCTAGCTTTCTGTGGACACCATGCAGTCTTTTTGTGTACCTTGTTAAAACAGATGACAAATCCAAAACAGGTTGTCTTGCTCTTGTATGCTTATGAGATCAGCCCTCTCTCCATCCACACACATGCGTTTTACTGGCAGATGGGTGTTACAGAGCCTGAAGAAGTGCCTGTTTCAAATTTAAGTTGTTGTGTTAAAGTGTTTCAATATGATTCTTGTGATTTACAGGACAGAGATGAATGCACTGAATCTCCAAGCATTTGTGGTGAGAGGATAAAATGTCTGAATACTCCAGGTAAGTTATGTTCTCTGATAATTGAAGAATTAAGACAATTAGATCTTCAGGAACAGGCCAAAGAGATAGCTAAGGACTCAGGCGTGTATGTGTGTGAGTGATGACCTGCTCATATTGCTGAAATCAAAGGGGCTGAAAAACACTCAGCTGTATGTTGATAGCAGTTGTTGTGGATAGTGGGCTATTCAGGACATTATATCCACTGGGAGCACTGGGTGGTCCCTCTTACCTTATTTTCGTGGGGTTTTAGATGCTTTGGTTTTAATTTTCACTTATGACCTGACTTTCTTCTTGTTTATACTGGTGCGAGTGGGGTCAAAATCAAATATATTATTTCTAATGGAGAAAAATTGTTGTCATTTTCCTTCTGCTGCACTAGGGTAGTTATTTGATTTGATCTGATGGAGGTTCTTGTAAGGCCTTCCTCCATCAATCTTATTCTCCTTTAGCAACAATATTGTCAAATACTGAGGAACGATTAACAGTTTCCATCGTTTATGGGGCCTGGGGGAATTTTTCGGACACTTAAGAGCAGATTTGACTGGAGTTCTGCGCTGCAGACTTTGCCTTCATTGCTTCTTTAGGCAGTGAGAGACAAAAGAGCAAAATTAATAGACATACTGAGCAAATTATATCCAGGTACTCGCTTTCTTTCTACTTGTCTAATTATTGGTCAACCAAAAAACCTTGAAAGGAACTCTGTGATCAAATAGAGCATTTCAATGGTTGTGACCTCTACCTGAGGGCTCCCAGTCAAATAACCAAGGGGAGCTTCATTAGGTTTTATGTTTTTCCTCCTCTAGACTTCTTACTTGTAAAAAGAGGGTGGCCTCTCTGAGGGGCAAGGGCTGCTTTCAGCTGATTATAGTGATTTTGTACTATTTCTGCCTTGCCACCGATAGAGAAAAAAGTGGGAGGGAATTGGTCCTAGGAAAGGGTTAAAAGAGGACATGGGCTCACTTATATTGTCCTTACTTCCTCTGGGCAGGAACTGTGGTTGGTTGGCTGGTATGACAGGAAACTGGAAATGACTAGAGGAAGAGAGCACTTGGTGTTGCCTTGTGTGGCAAATGCTGTAGAGGAGGTACCACCAGTCTTACAAAAGAAGAGGCAAGACACTTTTAGACAGCCTTAGTGGTGGGCAGTTAGAAACAAGACAGCTTAGGGCACAGAATTTGAGACCAAGCATTGGAAAGGTGTAAGGCTTTGTCTCTTCTTTAGTAAGAGATTGGGTTTGGTTGTGTTGGTGGTTTTGTGTAAGGTCTACAAGGCCTCAGCCCTCGGAAAGGAGAGCCACCAATGTGGTAGTCATTCGGTGTTGCTCTGGTCTGTGCCTTGGAAGAGGGAAGGCTGTAAGGAATTTATCCAGTGGGTTCTGTGGTGGGGGGACCCAGACCAAGAGTAGGTCTATTGAACTGCTGGAGGAAAGTAAGTGAGGGCAAAATATTGCCAAGAGACAGACAGATAGTGGTGATGTGTCAGACCACAGAAAGGCAGTAGCGATGTATTTGAAGGGAAAGGACTCTTACCTTGATTCTTCCTCTCCCAGTTTTAATGGTGGCTTGTAAAGGCGTGAAAGTAAACTGTTTCCTATCACCTGGATCAGGAATCAATATCCTGTCAATGTCATTCCTGTCAGTCATGGAAGAGCAAGTGTTCTTTTTATTTTTTGTTAGAGAGGACTGCTACTTTCAGCCTGGCTGTTCATGATAGCTCATTATCTCATACAAGTGCAATTAGCTTGTCAAAAGGGAGGCTGAAACTGAATGTCTGTTTTGGGTAATGTAGGGGAGAAGGGGATGTGATCTGACATATGAGTTCCAGATGTTGTATGTAGTTTCTTGAGCTGCACGCAAAGGTTGTTGCATCTGCAGTAACTCATGTTCACTGTACAGTGTGAAGGGAGACAGAGCAAATAACAATAAAGAAGCATGCAACTAGGAGCCTCTCTTTCTTCATCCTTTCACTTTCCTCTACATCATAACTTCATCCCCTGCTGCTTTTTCTTGCTTTTATCTGGGATCAGAGTTGTTAGGTTATGTGATTAAAGGCTAGTCATCAAGGAGCAATAGCAGCTGGAGGTACCTAATCAGAGAAAATGGGCTCCAGTGCATTGTTTTCTTCTTAGACAATCATGGGAGAGTGGCCAGACTGTTGTCCTTGGTGTGAACCCACCCAGTGGAGTCAACCAAAGGCACTCTTCTCAGAGTGCTGTGCCAGCTGAAGAGGACTTTCTGTAGAACTTCCTGTGGAATGCAGGGGGAGGAGGAACGGCAACCTAGGCAGATAGCCCTGATCTGTAATTAGCCATGTTGATTTGTGATGATCCACATTTGATATAGAGGGTTTAAAAAGAGATGGATTCCCATACTTAGTCTGCTTGAATGTCACCTTTGCATCAGGCACTTACAAGTATTAACACCAGAAAAATATATGCATGGCTTACTCTAACTGCCTTGCAATTGCCTGGCCTGAATGGTGAGGGCTGGTGAATGTGATGCGCTCAGTTTCACCAAACCAGCTTGAGTACAGCTGGGCTGCTCACTGTTAAACCAGGTGCAGCAGTGCCCAGAGCAGGAGCCAGGAAGAGGTGAGAGAGATTGTTGGACAGTAAGAGAAGTAGAAAGCAGTCACAGCATACTGCAGTGTTGGCTTTCTGGTGTGTGGCTATCATTTGCTGCTTGACCTCTTCTGGGCAAAGGGTAGGATGCTGCTTTTGCCACTGTGTCTACAGCATACAGTGGCCTGTGTGCTGCTTTGAAGTCACCTGTTTGAGGAACATGCAGGGGGAACACCTGCTGCAGATCTAAGCAGTAAAAGACTAGACAGCAAACTGGTGAGAGTAGTCACTGCATGTATTTTTAAAACTTGATATTTATAAAAATCCTTAAATCTACATTAAAATATTTTAAAGGAGCAAACAGCATAAAAAGTATTTTTAGGCACTACCGCAGATCTCTACTGTGTGAACCAGCTGTATTTGTGTACTCAATAGCATCTCAGTGACGGGGGAGACATGGATATGAGAAATATAACTAGTTAAGAAGTGTCTTGTGAGCAATTACACCATGGCTAAAACTGATTTCAAAATGAAAGTTTGTTTGGGATTTTTTTTCTGTATTCCCTCTAGAATGTTCTTAGTTGAAAAAATGTGATCTTATTTATTTGGCTTTTGTGTCTCATAAAAAAAAAACCAGAGACTTTCACGGAGAGCAAAGTGTTAAGTTTCTCTTGACTTTTTTGAGTGGAAAAATCTTACTGTTCTGCAGTGAGGTCTTTTGAGGAAATGATACCTGATCTCAGAAAGAATGTTCTTACATCATAAATTGTGTAGTCCTGCAAATCGGTGTTAGTGGAGAATCATTGCTTAAGTGAATGAAACATAAACAGACAAAGAGATACATGGGTGAATATATAAAGCCTGTATAAGTAATACAGTGTCTGGTGTTCTCTGCTGAATAGTGTAGTATCAGAAGTGAATTTTAGCCAATATTCTGACCTCCCTGTGGGCCAGGTGCATGTATACTGCTCTGTCTTGCAGTTCGCAGTGTGTGCAGCGTGCTTTTCTGCCTGCATCAGCAGTCTGCATAGGCAGCTCCACCGTGGGGTTAGCAATGGAGAGAAATGGCTTGTTGGGTTTCATGTCAAATGCCTGTAGTCCCAGTCTTAAAGCAGTCCCAGCCCAGATATAGCAAGTTTTCAGCTGAGGAATAAAGCAAATGTATGACACGATATTTAGATAGTAAAGGATATTTAAAAAGAGCTATAAGAAAGATGATTATTGAGTTTTGATTATGGTGGTAAAAAGGCAGAAGCGAGTGCATTAGTGATTAAGCTTTGAGGCACAACCTGCAAATGGTTATTCTTTAGGGTGCCTCAAATGTTGTGTGTTGATTTAGATCCCGAAGGCTCCATGCACAAAGGTTTTGGGCATCGGTTGCTACAGCTGGAGGCGTTGGCAGCTGGCAGTGCTCTTGGAAAATTGCCATAGGAAATTACAGGCTGTTTTTAAAACCTGCTCTTTGGGTGTGCATTCTTTGATCCACTGAGGTCATAGTGTACCATTTAACAGCACAAAATTGCTTTGTGTCAAATAAAGTGATTTCAAATGGCACCTCTAGATATTCTCTTTATGGCTTACGGCAGTGTTTTATGGTAACTTTAGACAACCACTGCTGTCCTGTGTCTTAGGGCAGTGGTTTTCCACCTTTCAAATGTGTGGACTTCTGCATAATGATTTTAAGCCTGCTGTTTACAGTTTTATTTTTCCTACTTGTCTTTTACAGATTCTTTAAAAACTGTACACAGAATCCCCAGGGTCCTTGCCCCTTCGATTGAAAAGCACTGCTTTAGCAATCACAGCTACAGCAGTGCAACCCCATAACATAGCTGGGCATACAGCGCACATTTCTCCTTGTATAGGAGAATTCTCCATTGGCTGAAAATATCTTTGCTGCTCAGTGTACCACTTGGTCACCATGCCTTCCACCTAGGGGAAGGGAGGAAGTGCCCTCTCAGCAATATCGTTGTATCTGATCCATTACAGGGTTTGGTTAGAATTGCCCCAATGCAACCCTGTCTTGCTCCTTTCCCACTCTAAACCACTGGATTCCCCTTGGGCAAGGTGAGTTACCCCTAGTATTTCCTGTTTGCTATCAAGGATCCTTTAATAGCCCAAAGTGATCTAACATAGTAATTGTCTTCTGTTTTCTCTCTTAGAGTAGATGTGTTATCGAAGATACTTGGTATGTGGAGCTCTAAAGTTCTTAGATTTATTGTTTTAAATGTATGACTAAAAATTATCTATTTCCTCTGAACAGGTGGTTTCCGATGCCTTGGAATTGCTGAGAAAGATGCAGCTTTGGGACTGTGTGGAGAGGAGTATTTCT
>NW_010107047.1:32323-60108 GCF_000699245.1 Pterocles gutturalis | reverse complement strand
AGGAATGCCAGGCGTGTTTAAAATGTGAAGATGGAATGGTGGCCATGCCTTGTTCCACTGTCAGTGATACGGTTTGTTCAGCAACCAGTGAAAACAAGCTCTCAGAGTCTTGGGCTGGAAACATCATTCTACCCTCTGTAAAGTCTGGCATCTCTCAGGTCTACTCTGGCTTGAACTTGAAGATAAAGGGAAAGCTTCCCTGTGAAGTCCTGTCTGTTGAAGATAACAGCCTGCTATTCAGGCAACATGGTCTGTTGTGGACTGACCTGAATTTTGCAGTAAAGCACAACTGCAGGAATTTTTTGCAACTTTCCTTAAAGCTAAATGGCAGTGAGGAAGGCTATGAACTGAGTGGTGTTCGCATTGAACAGCCGGAAGGAAAGTATTTCCAGAGCACCAGTTTAAGCAGTGCTGCTGAAGTGGAACCCAGCCAAACTCTTTCTGTGTATCTGAGGAGCCCAAATCAATTCTGCAATCAAAGTAGAGACTTAAATATTTATGATCTTAATACCCCACTCAGTTTGTTTTGGTTGTCCCATGACACGGGTGCTGTGGCACTCAGTGCACAGATGTCAACAGCAATGCATTACCAAACCAACTATCGACCTACCTTTAAAATAATATCTGTTTCTGACCCTTACATGCTGAGTTTATCTCATGATGGCAGAGCTATAAAGTTCACTGAAACAGGCGTTATCAAATTTGTGTTCCACCAAGCACTGTATTCCATGGGTCATACATGTGTCCGGGAGGGCTTCTCCTTAATTTCTTATATCAATAGGAATGGTACCAACAGAGAATTAATCAATGTGTTTAAATCTGGGGTAAATTACAGGGACACATCGATATCTGCTTCTGGGGCTACAAAAGTTGGTGCTGGAGATCTGATTAGCTTTGAGATACTTTCTCCAGCACAGTGTAATGTTCGGTATTTTGGAGACAGTTCTGGAATTAGTATGTTTAGCCTCATCTGGATCCCTTCAGCAGTTGCTAGTGCCATATCAGCGACAGTTTCTGTTACAGGTCTGCCTACTGGAGCTGTGAGAAACAAATTACTGGATTTCACCCAGGTCTCATCCAATGAGAAACAGATACAGCTGGTTTCTTCTGGACAGCTTGCTCAGAAGTACTTCATTTTTACTGAAAAGGGAGTTGCCAGCCTTGCATTTAACTTAAAGCTAATCCACTCCTGCAATGTGCTCAAAATGACTCTCAATCAGTTGACCATGGATCACATGCAACCCACAGCAATTGCTCAGCAGATTGGAGGTCAGATGCCAGAGGGAAGCATATGGACTAGTGTGTCCCTCCGTGCATCTTTTGAAGTACGTAATGGAACGCTGATATCAGTTTCTCTTGACTGTGTGCGTGGAAGGATCAATCAGATCACTCATGAACATGGAACCAGTATATCTATTTTATGGATTTCATCTTAATTTCTGTACAGGGAAGGTAGCACAGAGCTGGGGTTTAAATCACATTTGGATTCTACTCTGATTCTCTACATATTTGACACCTTACAATGTGTCAACAGCAAATTGTCCTACTAAAATGCTCTCAATTTTAGGAATATTTAAATAGAATCTTAAGTGAATGATCAGTAGTTAAAGGAAAGAAAGCTTTCAGTGTTCTAAGATTTTACTTCTTTTAACATCTTCAGATAGGGGACCTTTGAATTCAGGTCAAAGGCTCTTATTTTTAATAAAGCACTCTCTTAAAATTAGTTATTTCTGGACCACAAAAAATTGCAGGTAAGGGTAAATACATGTATTTTAGTACTGCAACTGGAAGCAGCACAGCCAAATAATGGAAACCTGCTTTCAGTTTCTTCCCTGCAGCAGGGTAATAGCAAAACTAAATGCACTTTGAGGCTAATTTGTCTACATCTTATAAAATGTTATGCTTTCTATAAATTGAGAGAACATGCCTCAAACTAGAGTTTTTACTATGGTGACACTGGGGTGTAAATGCTTAATATTACAGAGGTGAGCGTGGGTCAAAAATGGAACAAGTTTTTTGCAAAATATGATAATTGCTTTCAACAAAAACATTAGAACTACTGACTGTCCTAATTTAATTTGGTAGTAATCTGCATTTAAGTAATTTGGGAAGGCTCTTTCCCATTTTTAGTTTTTGCCACTGAAAAGTTGCACGATGACGAGGAAGGAATTCTATTCTACAAAGTAAGAGTATATAGGAGAAAATAAACAAATATTAAAAGAATGTTTTGAAAGTGAGACTTTTGGAAATTAAACAAATTTTTATTCAGTTTCGTATAAATGACAAAGTATTTTTCTGACCAAAAGTTTTGGGTTTTGTTTTTGTTAGATCACTCAGTTAATTCTGAAAAGAAATGATATATTCAGTGACACAGATTTTTGTCTTCTTCCAACTCTTGCATCAAACTATTATTTCCTTTCCTGATCTATGTAGAGTGTTTTCTCTCATTTTCTTCTTTCTCCTCCACAAATGCTGCTTCACCCTCTAATTTATTTTATTAGGAGTAAATGGCATGCCCTGTCACACAGCTCGACTCTTTCCAGCCTTATTTCACCATCCCTACTAAAGAGCAGATGTATGTATGTCACATTTGTAGTTACAGAAGAGGGACATTAAGGCAGCCTGTGAGTGCCTTATTACATCAGCCTTACTGAAAGAAGGAATACTGTGCACGATAGAATTTCAATGTAGGTGTCTGCCTGAGTATGTGTATCTAAAATATAGGGACTTTCCTGTGCTCTTTGTCTGTTTGGGAGTTTGTCACACTGCTTTTGCTGCATAGTCTCCTATAATTTTCTGTGGAAGCATGAACCCAAACGCAGGACTTTTGTCTGGTGGGTCTCTTTTAACTTTGTAACTGTGTCCTTAGCTCTTGTGGTTGTCCCTCATCCTTTTGTCTTCAAGTTTATACTCAAAGGTATGCAGGCTTTGGACAAATTGCTCTCCTGCTCCATACAGAGAACAGTAGTTTTTCTTGCTTTCAACTGCAAAGTTTAAGCAGTCCATAACAAGATACTTCACTAGGTGTTGTGTTGAATTCAGAATAAGTATGCAAACCACAGTAAGTTCAGTCCTGGTGTCCCTGAAGTCACGGAGGTCTCGGTGCCCTTGTGTAGCCAGGCTCATTTGGTCTTGCAAGGACATAAGGCAGGATAGAGTAAAACTAATATTAAAGGTGTTCAACATTTGCAAAATACTGTTATTGTTACAGAGGAAATTTTTTAGCGGTAGAGGAAGACTTCTGGAATGAGAACACATGTATCTATTATATGCAGAAGAGCTGCATTGCCGAGGAGCAGAGCAGTTTTTCTGGGTACTTCACTCTGGAAGTCAACTGAGATTGAACAAAGACGAAATGCCACAGGCGTGAAACTTTTCTGACATACCCATGTGCTTAGTAAGACAAACTAGGGAAATTATTCCTAGGTGATATCAAGGCCATCATATCTTCTTGAGCGAACACCTCTCTACAAAGAGGTGATTTAGCAAGGAGGGGGTCAAAGGGCTTCATCCTCGCAGAAGCAGGTAGCTCATTTCTGTAAAAGGATGCATGGGACATAGGAGTTGCTCTGCAGAGAGCAGACCTGGGTATTTCTAAGGTAAGACTTCAGGGGAAGACAAATTTGAAATTATGCACTTATGGTTTTGTTTTACAGGAAGGTAAGCTAGTTGCTTTCTCACAGACAACCCACCTTGTTTTTCTTTGCTGTTTTGCTCTATGCAGTTGTGTTAAAGGCTGCCCCTCCCCAGTATAAGACAATTTAAGGACCATTCTAGATTTAAACCCGTGTAGCAGATACCAGAATCTAATGTTAGACATAACCTGATACATCTTCAGCAAAGTGCAGATATTACTTGAATATAATAAGCATTTGCCTATATATAGCATATAGCAAATCTAATGGCATGATTTGTATGAGTATGCTTTGTTTGAATGAGGTTTTGATATCAGTGGAATTGCTTCAATATGGAAGAGACTGATGCTCGCATCCTGTATCATGCACATGGTGGTACTTGCATTTAAATGTACCATTATTAAAGGATGCAGAAACTACCAGGGAGGTGCAAGTGAGCATTATTACAGCTAAGAGAGATTTCAGAGTATGAATTCTTCAGTGTAGTAATCATTCTCTGAGGATTCTGGGAGTGCCAATAATTTCCCTTAAATTGAGAGTAGATTTTTAGATGCACAATGGCAGAAATATGGTATTTTGCACCCATCTGGTGGTGATAATTCATTTAATACTGTTTTGCTAATGTCATCTGTGATAAGGTACTCACATGATAGAAAAAAAGTCTTATTAAATACATAGTACTAATTGCAACTTCAAGCAAGAAAAGGCTGATCATCTGAGCCTCTTTTGCATCTTTCCCTTTTGGGGAAAAAAAAAAAAAGCCTGAATCCATAGTTCAGGCCACTCGCTGACCTTGGTTATAGTAACATGAATCTGGAGTAAGTGTGTTGGAATCAGTGTGGATTTATGATAGTCTAATTAACAGCACGGTATATAGCCTTTGCATCTATGAAAATGATATATATTGCCTCATACCATGTAACATTAAGTGGTGCACTATGGTCCTAATAAGATAAAGTTCAAGAGGAATCAGACAATATCCAATGAATGCTAATTTTATGGCACTTATCCCATTTGCTGTAATAAATTGCATGTTTTATTGACAGGTATATCTTATTAATTATATTTACAACTTTTGAACTTTTTTATTCATTTTTTCATATGGTTTCTTTATATTAGTAGCACAATATAATACTGTGAAGTATGGAATTAATTTTGAAACTTTTCCGTCTTTTTATATCGTGTTCATGAATATGGTTAAAATAGCTGGAGACAGTCTCTCCAGTCCTTTCTCCTGGAGAGCATTTCCAATGGAGGTATTCATAAAGTAATAAAGTATAAGGCTGGCAGAATCTAGCTGTACAGAAGGAGTTGAAGTGAATACATCCAGGAATGCAGGTGGTTATTTCATTTATGTTATGCAGATAATGGGCAAAAAGGTTGTTATAAAAACATGACCATTACAGGAGGAAAGTAATTCAGGTTCTATAGTGCTGCTCATACAAGAGGAAAAAGGATTTGACTTGCAAAAATGTGCATAATTTTGTATTGTGATACATTTTGCAAATTCAAAGGTTTTACCTGAATATATTTTATTACCTAAATGATTTTTTAATGCTTTCTATGAAGTCAAAACTGGGCAGAATGTGTTAAGTCTATTTTAATATTGTGGATGCTTCTTCTGTTCTGTGGTCTCTGCAGTTTGCAGTACACTGTGAAAACTACACTCGTTTCAAGTGGTGCTTTTTCATGAAATTCCTTACTTTGAAATATTACCTTGTTTTAAAAATACTGTTTAGACATTTGCCTTTTGTTAATATTGTAATATGTTTTAAGAGAACTTTTCTGAAATAAAACAATAAAGCTTCATTGGTGTTTATGTTCTGTTCTGAGGAAGACTAATTGAAGCTATTCTGGTTTTTACCACTGACTCTTTTGGGGCTGGGATTTCACAGATGTTATCTGAATTAGTTACCTGTGTTTGCTGAAGTGGCGCTAAACAACAGCAGTAATAGTACACATTTCTAGTGATCATCTAGTCTACTTCTTTTCTGTTCCCACTTTCATATCTCTAGATCTGAGAAGATGAAAATTGCATTTGATGCTCTACACTGATAAATACTTGTGTCAAAGAGCAGTGCAGTTTATCTTGGTCATTGCTACCATCCTAGTAATACAGAGCAGAAAAATGAGAATACATTTTTTTTAAAGAAGATACGTGTATTGCCTTGGTACTTCGTGGGCTCTTTGTCAGATGTGGAAGCTTTGACAGTGTTGTGGGGGTTATCCTGGTCAGGCCTTTGCAGTAGCACAGCTATGCTTTTGTCAGGGTCTGTGCTAGTTAAAGCTCATGTGTTCTCAGTAGGGATTCTTTATGATTATTTTAAATTATACAACTGTTTCTTCTTTTTGGAGATATTATTGTTTATTAGATCTGAATGAAAGAGAGGTGCTGTCAAATGATCTCTGTTTAGAAATGATTTTGAAACAGATTCCTCCAAAACCCCATTTGAGACCAGTTTGGTGTTTATTTCAGCCTTGTCCATTAAAAGCAAAAAAGAGATATTTTACATGATGTGTTTTTCACGAGTTGCATTTGCACTGATTTGAAGGGCTTAAGGAAATAATTCCTATAAAATGGGCATTACATATGTCATGAACATAGCCTTAATTGGCCAAGGATGTAATTCAGAGGCAGGAGAAGATAAGTATTTGTGAAATACTGGTGAAAAGAGAACTGTCCTCCTCCAGGCAGGGTCCAAAACTGCCCTTCCTCTTCTGGCCTTCAGCAGCTGGTACGGTTTATGCCCTTTCCATAACAGACCCAACCATCTTGATCTTTGACTGCTGCGCACATTGGTGCTCTCAGATTCACCTGATGTTTCTCTTCAGGGGTCTGATGTTCACTTGTACAACATCCATACATACATGTCTAGAAGCATGCTGTGCAACCAAGCCTGGTGCCTCTTTCTCTGCTTGGAGGGTTTGCCTTAAAATAAGGCTCAGAAGATGCTAACTGTGGTAGCGGCAGTGCCTGTGCGGCAGTGCCAGTGCTGCCTGACAGAAATGGGTGGTACGTGGGCCTCAGGATCGCTATGTGCCAGCGTGCTGGGCTTCAGCAGCTCTGTATCTGTACATGTGTGTGTGTCTTTCACAGTCTGGCTCTCAATGTATGAAACCCAAATGACTGAAACAGGGGGATGCAAGAAACTCTTGTTTGCATTAAATAATTGAATCATTATTGCTAAAACAGAGTTTCTTGGCCAGCTGCAGTTTGTGTAGCTTGCTTCAGCCCTTCCTTGGAGCTCTGCAGGCATGTTGAGACCTGCAGAATTACATCTTTTGTTCATAGGCTCTTCAGAAGAGAGACTCACTGCTCTCCAGACAGTCTAGTGCAATCCTGTTAAATGACATCTGTTGAAAGTAGCCTTAAGAGGCTGGATGTAATTTCCTCTCTAGAAGGGTGTTAATGCCTGGCTTTAGCAGAAGCTTGAAGTAAAAGCCTGTCATGTTAAAAAATTATACATATATCTTTGGGTTAAATAGTATTTTCTCTAAAAGATGAATTGTGGAAAAAAGGATTTTCAAAAGTTTCTACATCTTTATGAAAACAATTTATCTGTCTTTCCCCTTTGCCATATTTTCCACTGGAAAGGTAGTGTAAAGAAAGGAAAATGGGAAAGTGAAGGTAGGGGGAATGGAGACAGAAAGGGAGAAAAGTGGGAGAAGGAAAAAGCAATCTCCAGTGTTTAGATAATTTAATGTATGAGAATTTAAACTAGTTTTCTTCAGAACTTTCTGAAATAAAGTCTTGTTTTTTCAACCAGTTGTAACTGAAAAGTTGCTCGACTGATAATGATGTCTATCATCTTTGGCTTCATTTCAGTCTCTTCATCAAAGCATTTCCCACTCACCAACTTCGGTAAACTTCAGTAACATTAGAGTATTCTGAATATGCTTAAGTATTTTGCTGAGCTGGAACATTTAATTTGGGTAATTGGGTTAATTTAGTGCCAACTTATACTGGGAAACCTCTGGATATACTTGTGGATTTTGGCATGCAAACCTCAGTTTTCATCATTACCTCTTAACTTTGTTTATATTGGGAACTGCTTCTCGTTAGATAAATGAGCCTTCTCTTGTCATCACTTGACTGCTAATGGTACCCAACGTTGCTCATTTAAGTCTTGTTTGGGTATTTTTCTATTATTCTGCAGTCAGTAATGTAGACATGTACAGAGTGTCTTTAGGCTCTCTGTGCATGTGGGATGTTGACAGAGTATTCTTGTCACATGTAGTTTTTCCTGACTTGTTTCATTGTTTTAAATCATTAGTTAAAATTGGTTCAGGAGTCCATATGATAGATAAGGGCTTTCAAAGCAAATGTGACCTGGTGAGTGATTTAGATTGGTAATCACATCTGAGTTGCGTGATGGCAGTCTTCTCTTGTAGAGTATAAAAAACTCCTGAGAATATTCATAGATTAAATGCAGGTGCCTTGAGTAAAGAGCTGGAGATGCTTTGCATCAAACTGAAATAAAAGCCTCATACTCTACTTAGAAGGTCAAAAACTAAAAAGATTTAGTATATATTGTAAAATACACTGTTTCTTGAAGGAGAAGTACATTTGTTGGTTTTATTAGGGGAGGAGAATGAAAACATGTGCTTTACGCCAAGTAGATAAGACAAATTGCTTAAGACACCTTTATGCCTGAAAATGCTCTGTACTTCACTTTTTCTTGAACACGTATCTACGTTTTTTTGAACCTTTGCTTCAAACTACTGCCATATCAATGATTTAGTACAGGCTTGATTCGTGCTAAACCTCTTTGAGGATATTTTTCCCTGGATGCCAGACAGATACAATACATTTCAAACACATCTGATCGATCTTCGGAAACAGTGTCTGATAATGCAGGTGTCCGGAGAGATGTGAGCCCTGTGGTTCTGGCTGAGGCAGCAGTTGTTATCCTCAGCTGCTTCAGCCTCCTAAAGCCCTTGTCCCGAGGTGGTCAAGCTTTCCCCAGCCTTTCAGCATTGCTAGAGGGGTGCAGTGACAGCTGTCTTTCCTGGAAAGCTGCAAATATTTGTTTCTGCATCAGGCAGAAATGTTTGGGTTTTTTGGGTTTTTTTCCATATGATTTCTGCCATTTTGCCTTCCACCTTCCTTTCACGCTTAGCCATGAACCTGAAAATCCACATCTCCACCCCTGACGTGCACCTTTACTTCTGCTCTCTTGTGTTTTGGTGTGTGACTGTGGTTTGAATCATCGTTTTGTTGGCTGTAGGCTTCCCTCTCATACTCATCTGGGAAGCACTACATACACTTAAGCACCACATACCTCCGAGAGACTTCAACACGTGTATAACCAGAGTTGCTTTGTCCTGTTTGGACCTCCCTATGTCCTTGGAAGACCAGGGTAGTGTCATTCTGCAGGAATGGTGGGAGTTGTAACAGCAGCATTTGTGAAGAGCAGTTGTAACAGCAGCATTTGTGAAGAGCACAAGGTAGTTAAAGCATGCAAAACCCCTCCTCCAGTCAAGACTGGGTTTTGATATTCTGTGTTTTAGTAGCTCTAGAGAATTAAGAGTGTCCTCAGCAGTTCCTTTCTTTGGTTAAAAAATGAAGTAAAATCTCTTATAATGCTGAAAACAAAGACATATTTTTCTCTGCCCAGCTTTCCTTCCTGTTACTTGTGTATCTCAAGCAAAGGCGAAGCCTGCTTTCCTTTTGTAAAGTGTCCCTGTGCTTCATGCTGCAAGCTTTGAGAACATTTTGACAAGCCGATCCTACCAGCCTGCTGTGGGCCTCGAAGAACCACTTCGTAGCCGTCTGTGTTGCCAGTTGAGGCCACATGAACTTTGGTACTTAATATGTTTGAAAGGACCAATGCAGAAGTAAGCCAGAGCCCAAAGTGAGATGGGGAAAAATCAAGTGCATAATTTTAGGTTATCCATCAACATCATACAACTCTGCTCCTAAGAACAGTAACTTTTAATGGAAATGATGTTGGGTAAAGCCAGACATAAAGGTCAATCCAGAGCCTACTGTGTGCTTGCCACCATGACAAAGCATGCAGTCATTTCTCTTCTGTTCCACAGCTTGGGGTAAGATTCAGAGTGCACTTTGGTGCACCATTCACCCATATGCCTTGTTCTCAGTTTTAATTTTCTTGGTTTCCACTTCTGGAAGTATATAAATTCATTAACAGATCCCCATAGTTCTGCTTTTCATATCTAGAAATTCCCTGTTTCCATAACAGTGCTCTTGCAGCGTTTCACACCTCTTGGACCATCCCTTGCTCCAAGTGAGGCTGTTGAAACATTGATGTCCTTGAAAACTTCTTTCAGGTCCATGTGTGTGCACGTGCGCTTGAAAATTTACTTATATCCTGGGAGAAGAGGGAATACCTCTCTTTTCTTACCTTTTCAATTGCCCCCAAAGTCAACTATATAGAAAAGATCTACTTTCCTCCAGTCTTCCTGGAACTCAGTTTCCAGAGGCCAAAACACAAGGCAGCGTGTTTCCTATTCTGCATATAAGATGTTGATAAATACCTACAATATTATTGCTGTGCTACTGATAAAATCTGTTTCAGAAATTATAATATTTAACTTCAAGGTAATCCAAATAATCAAATACTTCACATGGTTTAATTATGACTATAAGTTTAGTAGTCCAAATGTCCTAACACTAATGTTAATATTCTGACTAATAAAAAATACCAGTTCTTTAAGATTTACAATACATGGTTGGGGAGATGGACCTTTTAGCTTGTGTCACAAATTAGTCCCAAATACCTTTTATAAAGCTATTTTGGTGAAGACTATCAAAAAGGTGCTTTTTCTCCCAACCCCACGTATTTAGATATGGTCTCTGGGATTATGGCAGCTACATCATGTAGAACAG
Source organism: Pterocles gutturalis (assembly GCF_000699245.1). Taxonomy (NCBI): domain Eukaryota; kingdom Metazoa; phylum Chordata; class Aves; order Pterocliformes; family Pteroclidae; genus Pterocles; species Pterocles gutturalis. Next base: position 49,623 of record NW_010107047.1, on the reverse strand, counting down.
TTTATGGCTCTTTTGGAGTTATGCCAGAGCCATTTTATTTCTAGTTTCTGTTAGGGCCATGAAAGCGCACAATTGGATTAAAATTTTATTTCTACCAACCTGCTTTGCTCCACACATCGCATCTGGTATAAATCTGGCAGCATTATCAGGTTCTGAGCTGAATTTATAAACAGTAAGAGTTACAGTGGGCAAAATAAATGGACCAATCCTTGATACTTGCTAACAGTGGTTGGACAGTTATTTCACATGAAATATGCCCTTAGCAAAGGCCTTTCAAGTGGACTTTATGTGATGAACAAAATATTAAATGCAGGCATTCTGCAAGGAGTTTGCTTGTATAGAAGGTGTTGGTATGCATGAGTGTAAAGTGTAAGTCCTGGAAGGAACAGGAACGCTCGTGCACAATAAATGTGTCTGATAGGACCTGGGGGACTTCAGCTGAAAGTGCTAACATTTTATTCACATAAGGCAAATGGGGAGACATATGATGCTTAATGACTGTTCTGTGACCCTTTGTCTATTGGCTCGACACTGCAATTTGCTAAAAGGCACTTTAAGTGTTAAAGCAGTCTGTAACTTTGCCCACAGACACGAGCACTAATGGATTTGGCCAGCTCTGCAGGCAGAATTTAAATTGAAGCACAGGTATCAAAGTCTTTGAAGTTTTGTTTCTGACAAGCTGGGCACAATACTTTTTGACCAGAAACAGGTCAGAAAGCACTTGGAAACACCAAGTACACAGGCCAGGCTGGCTCTGAGAGAGGAACCCCTTGCTGAACCTCAGGAGTCGGCGAGATGGAGGGTCCCGCTGCAGCCTGGCCCTCAGAGGGGCAGGGGTATGTGGGACCTGACCAGACCCCAGGAAATGCTCAACTTCAGGTATGTCTGGGGTGAGTTGAGGCTATTTTGCTGTTGTAGCATTTTTATTGCTGATTGCTGTACTCCTAAGGGTAGGTAATGCTTTGCTTGGAAGGTTGCCCATATTCAGTGCTGTATCTAACTGCAACTTAAGGGAAATTTGTTCCAGGAGCCCAACCTGGTTTGAATGCCTGAGAAAAATGCCTAGAAACTAAAGATGCTGTAGCACGGAGATATTCACAAAGTGAGTTGAGTTTTCACAGCTTACTAGGGACACAGGATATGTCACTTGACAACAGAGACTTAGGCTGGAACTGTAACATACGCTCTTAATTTCTGTACTGTAAAAATGCCACTCTGGTGGGTTCAGCCTTCAGCTGGCAGCTGTCTTAGCGCCACAGGCACCCTGCACAGCATCCAGCGTATACCCCAGGTCAGCTACCACAGCTCAGCCGTTGTGTGTCCAGTGTGAATACAGCCAGGTCAGCTAGAGAAAGCTCACATGAAGCACTGAAAAGATAGATCTATCCGCACCATTTGGTCTTGGGCTCTCTTTTATATAGCAGTGTAGATGCACTCCCTGAGGTTAAGTGGTGGACAGGTAACAAGTGGGCATTCGTCATCCTAACTTTTAATACAGGCACTTATGTAGTGATGTGCTTGTTTACCTGTGATCTTGTTTCAGGTGCCTGAGAAACCTTACCTAAAGAAAGACTTGCCTAGCTTCCTGACTGTGCCTTTGAATCTCTGCTTTTTACTGTTTTGTAAGATGTTTTGCCAAGAGATGCCTATGCAGTGTGGCATGCTAAACTATGCAAGTATCCAGTCTGAGGTCTAGATTAGGGTTGGGGGTAATCTGTTTGGTATAGTCCTCAATCAATAAATTAAAACTGGTTCTGGCATAACTCAATGAAGACCATTCATTCTGTGTGTGCTGGATTTCTCCACATCTGTAGCATGTGCTACATACCATAGTTCCTCCCAGGAAACCAGTGGATATAAATTCACTGGACTTCACTCTGATGGTGAAATGTTGAGGTCTCCTAGTCACACACATCTAAATTTATGGAGTGAAACTTATGAAATCTCTTCTGCAATCATTATTTTCTTTCCAGCTATCTGAAACATCCACATGGATCTGTTCTCTTCTAATAAATAACCACCTTGAAATAGGTATTTGGACTACAGTATTTTTGGTAAATTGAAATTCCTTACTTCAGTAGCACTACTGTTATTAACTGACAAGCTACATCACTGAGGTCTGGATCCTTGCTTCAAGTGGCAGCTAGTCAATCCATAGCCAAGCTCTCAGTCCAGACTTCAAAACTAAAATACCCAGACCGACCACCAAAGTAGCACTGTTGCCGTATTAATGACAGTGTCTTAGGAGCGGGCAGTAGCAATGACTCTCACTAAAACCCCAGAAGAGTGAGTAGTTACGCATGAGTGGTACCTTGAAAAAAAGTAACAACCCCACTCTGAAATGTCCCCATTCAATAGCAGAAGCTCATGCACATGACACCAACGTTTCTCCTTCCGCAGCAGCCCCAGCCCATGCACAGGAACCTCTCCCCAGGTTGCATGTCCCTGCAGCCAGCCAGGTGGATGGGAAAGCCAAGCCTGATGCTGCCCAGAGTGTGTGGCTGCACGGCGCAGTTCCCCCACATCCAGGGAAGGCTGAGGATGGGGGGCTGCAGCAGCCTAGTGAGAAACAGAGCCAGGAAAGTAGTTTTCTGATTTCAGGGCTGTTAAGTGCTGATTGGATTCACATTGCCCCAGAGGTGCTTCTGTGCCCATCAAAGCTGCCAGTATAAGGTTTGAGTACTAGAGAGGACTTTTTTCATTCCAGTGAAAAGCTCTGAACAGGGGAAAGTCTTATTTATCACTGCCTTGGCTTAGCAGTCATAAAAGTGGCAATAATAGTTAGCTGATAAGGGCAGTAAAAATGCAGGTCTTTAACCCTGAGGAAGGTTTTGACAAATGGCTGCCCACTAGATGGGAGGTGTTGCTGGCTTGGAGACAGATGGGCTGATCAAATGAATGTAGGTAAAGCTACAGGTAAATGATAGAGAAATTACTGTAGGTGTAGTCAAGGTAGTTACAACAATCTCTTCATCTGCTGTTGGCATCTTTTGCCTTCATAGTTAACTAATTTTTCTTTTAAAAAGACCTTCAGAGACCAGGGAGTGAGGGATGAGTGAGCTCTTTCGGCAAAAAGAAAAGGATGTCTTTTGATGTTGGTATGATACGTTAAACAGCTGTGTTTGTGATGAGGGTTTGCCCCAAATTGCTTTGTTGCAAGTTATGTTGGCTTCTGATTTGCAATCAGTTCATGATAGATTTTCTTTGTAGTCCTTACTCTTACAAATTTTTGTCTTTTCTGTTTCCTTAAGTGTATCACAATATGAATCAGCTCATATTCACTGTAACCATATGGAGTTAGATGGGTGGTAATTGAATGTTAAACCCCCATACAGACTAATTTTTAAAAGGAAAGGAATACACAGTCTGCAGTTCGCCTTATACAACATTTTGAGCAATACAGATTTTGTTATATTTCTCCTCTCATATTCCTGAATGATCAAATAATTGTAAAAATAAATGTTATGTTTCAGGTAGCTTTTCTTTTGTGCTTGAGTTCTGGTTGTGAACATCCATACTGACTTGCCTTAGGTGCCTTGAGGTCAACAATGAAGTCTTCAAAGACTGTACTAGTCTGACATAAGAACATGGAGGATGTAAGAATGAAAACAGAGGAGGTCACAGTCACGCCATTCCCTCAATTTCTGCGAATTCCAGCTGAACCCTTAACCTCGTTTGATACAACAGGATATGTTGATCTGCTTTATTAGAAAGAAAAGAAGTGTGTGTGGGAAGAGAGCTGGGAATTTCTACATCACAAACCTTGAAAATGTTTTCGGGCTTAAACTTTCATGGCAGAAATATTTAAGAGTGTTTCTAAAGGCAAGTTAGATGAGATTCCATACTCTTGACATTTATTTTTATTTGTCTTTTTGCAGTTTGTTCATATTTTAAATTTGAGAAAAAATCAGAGAAAAATATTTCTCATGGGCAGATGAAGAAGTTCCTTAAACAGAAGTAGACAGTAGACATCTTCAAAAATAGTTTTAGGAAAAAAGGTATTTTCCCTTTTTGAGGACTATTGAAGTCAGTTCTCCACTAATAATGACAAAAGTGTCGTCTTCAACCATCTAAGTGGATTAATGCTCAGTTACCTATTTGTCCAGACCAGACAGTCCAAAAGGAGACAGTACCTTTGACACACTAGCCAAAGACTGGCAGAACATGCCATGCCATGCCATGCCATGCCATGCCATGCCATGCCATTCCTCCTTTCCATAGCTCACGTTGCGCTATTGAGCCACAGCTTACAGAACTCCCCTGTTTTGAAGAAAGGGTGTTGCCAAGCTTTTGAAACGGGTTTCAGGACAGCCTCTGACACACAGAGCTTGTAACAGTGACTCTGAACCCATCGTACATCTTGAAATCACTATGGACTACTCTGTTCACCATGGACCATTATTTAGCTTTTTCTGGCACTCTTGCTACTTATCTTCAGATTTCTTAAAAGGGACTGAAAGCCCATTACCAGGGCCTGTGTTTTCAGTCACCCACAGCTTATCCTGAGAGCCTTGTGCTGCTTCTTTTTCGCTAGGAATCTAAAAAAATCCATGTCTCAGCATAGCAATTTCTACTATAAGAATAATGAGAAATAATGATTGTTCTAATTGTTTCTGTGTTCTAACAAAAACAAAGTTTGCTGGGCATGTGATAGACTAGAAAATAAAATGATAATGAAGGGCAAGGAAAATACACTCTGAGCATTAGGTAAGCTTGTTGGATAGTCTATTTGCCTATGATTGGGACATTCCTTCATCTTCGCTAAGCAGAGAAGACCTCCCACCTTTTCTTCTCTTCCAAGCTTACATGGGGCTGTACTGGTTTGAAAGCAGAAGTGAATGGAGCATGATAAAAGGTTGGATTTTGATGGGTAATGTCTGCTCATTTCCTTATCTCTATCTTTGCTTTGAATTGTTAATAAAATTGACGGTATACTTTTGATAAGCGATTTTTCCTATACCTTTATTTGATTCTGCAGTACAAAGCTACAAACCATGTCTGTGTTTCCCTGCTACATTCAAGGAAGAAAGTGTCACATAACCTTGGAAATGAACCTGGCACCATTCCCTGGCAATGGTCTGGTGGCCAGTATTCAGAACTCGAGTTTTTTGTTATCTTCGCGCTCTTCCCTAGTAGTTTATTGTTGACCCATGTCAAAGTCACAACACTGGCTGGATGACAGGTACATCTGCTGTGTTCTTGTTTAGATTTTAGGGGTCTGAGCACAGAGTGCTAGTATGACTGGGCAGGTGGCTCCATTTGCCTTCACTCCTTTAAAAATGGGATAAAGTGCCACTATACTACAGGGGTGTTATGAGGGTAAAATTCCTTATTAATGACTGTGAGGTATTTAGATGCAGTGGTAATGAGGCTATATGGATGTCTGGAGTATGTGCTTCACTGCACATCTGAAGCAAAACATGTCTGTTTCCTTGACAACCCCTCTGCATCCGTACCCTCGTAGCTGCTCTCCACCATATGTGGAAATATCAAGCATCATTACTGAAACTTGCTGACATTTTGCTCTGTTCATATTCCACTATTTAAAAAATTCTGTTTGTTGTGTCGACCGTGTGCCCCTCTGAATGGTGCAGGCCTATTCCTCCCTGTTCCTTCCCCTTCTCCTCCCTCTCCCTCCCCAGGGGTGCAGCCCCCCCTTTTCCTGTAGCATCAGGATCTGTGCTCACCCCTTCAGGAGGCCAATTCGGTTCAGCTGACTGGTAGCAAACTAACGTTGCGCAAAAATTAAATAAAGGAATATTTTTCTTCTGAGCTGCCTTTCAGAGGGGTCGGGCTGGCATTTGGTGCTGTGGGGTAGCAGGGGCCAAACCAGAGCAAAGAGAGGCAGGAGAGAGGGGAGCCATGGCGAGGGACCTCAGCTCAGCCATCTTTGCCTACAGCAGAAGCCTCAGGGTCACCCCACCAAAGGTGGGAAGCAGCAGCACTTTTCTAAGTGGTGCACAAATGTGGTAATATGGAAACACATCGTGTCCATGTCCATGCATTGCCCTTGAGGAAATTAAAACAACATGAACTTTCTGTACAACAATTAGTGCTGCCATCTGTTACTGTCAGCAGATGTACGTGATAACCTTGTGTTCTCTTCCTTGGAAAGAGCTGTGTGTGTTTCACTTATGTTATCCATAAATGCTTTCCTTCTAACAACGTAGAGATATGTGATATTATCTTACAGTTTTATCTTGACATGTGTCATGGTTGTATGAATGCCTTTACATAAAACAAATATCAAAGAGCTCTTCTGCACTTCTGAGCTGCATATGGTCACTGTTTCTGGGCAGGTGTGAGTTGATAGCCCATGGAAGCCCAAGGATTGCTCATGTGAGAAGGTGCTCACCACAGTGCCTGAGCTTAGTGTAGCCTCATCCTCCTAATGCAGCCAGCGTCTGCATCCTTCTTTGAACTCCCACGTGTTAAGATGATTTGTGGTTGCCAAAGATCCAGTCCTGCATATAGAGAAAAGCAAATATGTTGTGTTTATATAGTTGTCACCAATTTAAAAATATAAACTTCAGGTTTCAAGAAGTCCGTTCTTCTCACTCTCAGTCTAGCCTGATTACCATGTAAAAATATAAGGGAAATACAGGCGACAAAGTGGTGGAAAGGCACCTGAGTTCAAATTCTGACACTCTGTTGTTCCCAGCACCTATGTCTCTGCAGCTCGATTCCCCTGGGGTTTGTTGCACCGGCCAGTACTTCACTTGCTTGCATCTCTCTGTTCTTGAACAGGTTTGCAGCTCTGTGCACTTGCACTGAGTGATGACCCAGGAAAAAGCGTCAAACAAGAGGGTTAAGGTGTTGCAAAACTGAACATGGAAATTAATTTCTGGTTAAGAAATGTTTCATTATTAAAAGGAAAAGGAAGCACAGAATGTGGGCCACAAATTCTGTCCAGTAAATCTGCCCATTCGTTCAGTGCTTATGTGAGCATAATATTACCACAATTATATCTTTAGCATGAGTGAGACCTCCATCTGTTATCTAAAAGCTGTAATGTGAATAGATGCAAAAGAAAGGAGAATCTTGCTTATTTTTGGCAAGCACTGAAGGCAGGTCAAGGAGACTTTTCTCTATGAGATCTAGGAAGATTATCCTAGCAGTTCGTCCTTACAGCTCATGTTCTACCTCTTTCAAGTTTGTACATCTCCTTTTGCCTATAACATGTTGGTCCCTACTAAAATCTGTTTCTTGGAGTAGTATTTGTTACAAATTAAGACATAAGGAATTGCTCTACAGTATCCTGGGAGACTATTTTCCATTTTAAAATCAATGATAATTAAGTGTGCGTACCTTAACGTTAACATAAATTGGTTCCAAATTTACGTCCTGCCAATACCTTCCAAAACAGTTTTCCTTGATACTAAAGAGATCTTCCCTCAGTGTGTTTTGTGCACATTAATTAATTATGTGCCTTTGTTTTTACATAGACATAAGCATAGACACACACACATATAGTATCTACACATGAAGTAGAGGTAAAAAACAATGGGGATTTAGCTTTTTTGGGCAAATGTGGGTTGAAATTCCCCTTAGGTGTAGGACCCACTGAAACCAAATCTTCTAAAACATCCCAAGTAAGCTGTTGGGAAAAACAACAAAAGTCCTTATGTGTGTTTGTGAGAAAGCACTGACACACATCTGATTCCAGGACAGGGCTCAGGGTTGCTAATCCAAACTGAAAATAGTGACTTTCTGCAGCTTTCATGTAGGAGTTAAAATTCCTGGAAGAGATGGAACTTCTCCCCATTTCTTACTGACTGTTTCATGCAAATCCCCAATCTCCAGGTGTACTGACTTTTGTTAGGGACACTCGATTTCTCTGAAAATTGTGAAGGGACTTGAGCATTTTCGTGCCTAGCAGGTATTTTAAACAGCTGAGCACGGAGACAGCAGCAGACCAGCTCTATTGGAAGCGTACAGAGAATGGCAGGAATGTTCTTTGCATTTGACATAGGTACCAAGAAAGCATTGGCTACGTGACAAAGTGATCTTATGGTACACATGTTTACTTTAATGAAGAGCAGGGTAGGAGAACATATATATATATCTACAGACAAAAATATACTCCAGAAATATGGGAGCCATATGGGTAAACAGCAATTCCTGCACTGGGAAAAAGACTCAAGTGTGACAGAGACCTCAGTGAAAATAAACTTCAGGAGTCAGTACACACTTCTGCAAGGGATTAACAAAGCAAATGTGGACTTGTCTCTAACAAGAAACAGAGTCCTAAATTCAATACAACCAATTAGCCCATTATATTTGGGTCATGGCAAAACTGTGAGAAGCAGGGAAGCACACCCCTTCGTATTATAGTTTGCTGTAGCTGTGCACCACATTTCACACTGATCAGGCTTCTAGATTGCCTCCAATCAACAAAAAGCCCAGGGCTCTCCACTGTGCAGTGCCTAATGGACTGCACTTCTGCAGGGAATCAAGTCAAATTTGTGTGCTGGCTCCAGTGGGAAAGCTGTTTTAAGAAGCTGCTTCCTTTCTTCGTAACAACCGTGAACAAGTGTTGCAATGCTATGCTAAAGTTTACTGCCTCCAAGTTGTGAAGTTATGGCTGTAAACCAGGTCACTGAAATGTTTAAAATAGTCACCAGAGGCTGCAGGGCAGATGAAACCAACTTTGTAATTGCAGCCAGCAGTGCATAACTGCACAATAAATATTTTAGCTGAGTGCAAGTCCATGAAAGAAACATGGAAATCCATGGAAGAACAAGAAGAATGAAGAATGCAGCCTACCTGTGCCTTCCAGCTATATGATAAACAGCTACCGGCCACAGCCTCAAAGAGGAAACAGAGCAGCATCCAGACCTTGGTTTAGTTATTTACAGCACATCTGATCACACCACATTATTGCCAGCGGCAGATTTTTTTATCAACCTGCAGTTGTTTCACAATTACATGTTGACTTTTAGAACTGTTGGTGGGAAAACCCCTATGTGATCATCCTCAGGATGCTCTTTTTTGGCTATTCCTAGATGAAATGGTTCCATTTTATTAAAATGGCTTATTTCAATTTATTTAAAATTAAGAAGAACTAGCAACCTTTAAATGCCCTTACATCTAAAAAGGTGTTTCATTTCATCCCAGCTCATCCCCACCCTTCTGCCTTGGCAACTATTTGGAGAAGGAGGGGCTTAAAAACAGATGTAAAATCCCTCTTGTATGGAGATTAATGATCCTTCTTTCAGAAAACTGCCTTCTTGCAAATCCAGCAGTGGTCTTTAATACATTGACTTATACTTCTGACCTATGATTTCAGCATCTTCTAAATAATAATCTGGAATAGCAGCCTTCTTGTTGGCGGACCTCATATGCTTCTGTAGGATTAAAGAATGTAGTCGCAGTGTCCAGACCTCTGACTTTGCAGGCAACTCTGCCAAGCTCCTAGAAATGTACACTGAGAGCAGCTCTGGGACACTCTTACTTCAGTTCCTGGTCCTACAAGCAGATCTGGAGGAGGATAGAAGTAAAAAATCTCTATCATCCTTCAGAGCAGGAATCAGTACAAGGTCAGTGGGGGTATGCCATAAGACGTAAACTACAATGTCTGGGTATGGACATTACCCTAGACCAGTATGGGCTGCTTGATACCAAGAACATGTGGACTGCCTGTTGCTCACTAGCAGTCCACAACACTCTGCACCTCAGAGTGCATTAATTTAAATGAACTACACAGTCTGTGATAGCTCAGTGCTAGAAGGCTATGTCTGTCATGCTTCACAGTATTTTCCTCTTTTCTTGTCTGCTGTGCTTGGCAGTTAATGATTATAATACTTTTAATAGATGCAATCATGCAATGGTAACAGAAGCCCTTTGCTGCTGCCGAGGATGCAGAGGTCTTCATGTCTCAAAGAGATTTCAGTGGGTACAATGGAGGGAAGGTATGGGCTGTTGAGGTCACCCTCTGTGAGTGTGCCCAGTTACAGTGCTGGGTCATTACAGGGACACAGAGTATGGAAATTTAATCTTGTACCAAAAGGTATTGCCTTCAGGCTATGTTTTCTTTAAATTCCTATTCTTTTTAAGTGACTGTCAAGGGTTATAATCCATCAATTTGAAAAATATTACTGTCCTTAAAGAGGACTCATCCATTCAAGCAGGCTGACAGAGTTTAACATCATCAGCTGCTCTGTTCCTGGATCACCACGTGTGTGTAATTGCCTGGAATCCCAGGCTTTCCCATCTGCTTTCACTAAAGGACAGTGCTTTTCTGCTTTAAGGAGATTAAAAACAGACCTTGTGCTTTTTTGGACTGTGACCATCAGACATCAGAAGGAGAAGACACTAAAATTTTGTTTGAAGCAAATTAAGTGTAACAGGAGCTTTCTTGAGGACAGTTGCAGTGTCTGTGTGTATTTAACATATAAATGATGCTTTATGCTTAACCAAATACAAAAGCCAAAAATATCCATAGTCTTTGCACTGTTTGAAAGGGTTTCCGAAGGGGTACGCTAAAAACTTGATGGAGGTCTCCTAATGCCAAGTCTAAAAATATACAGTCATGAAGAATTTCTGTTAGGGTGTTTCTTCAATTCACTTGTCTAAAATTGACATAGAGCAATAAGGAGGCTAAATGCCCAGTCAGGTAGAGTCCATACCAATACAGGATGTGACATTTCACAGACACACACTAAGCCCCTGAGTGGCAACAGGAGAGAAAGCGAAACACACATAACAAGTACTAGGGGCAACACTTGGTGCACTGCTGGAAGATGTTCAGATTCTGTGGCATTATAAGAACACACAGAAAACAGCATATACTTTTAACTCTTCTGTTTTTTTAATCACAGAATTTACATTTTTCTTGTTTTTATGGGTTTGAACTTATCCTCTGTAACCTAATTCTTCTTGACTTCAGATAGAAGCAACAATATCCACTCACCCAGAGAGCAACTACATTCTGGCACAGATGATACATAAACAAATTATTGAAATCTCTGAGTTTGAAGACTTGTACTGTGGGTCACTCCTGAGTTTCAATCTGTGTCGGCTTCTGACCAGTCCTTTTCAGTTAAATCTCCAGGAGATACATGCCTCAGAGACACAGCTGTGTGTTTGCCCACCGTTCTCCATGCACTTGCATTTTCTGCCTCCTAAAGCTACCTCAGGGTACCTTTGTAAAATAGTGGTGATATTCATGATGGTGAAAGTTATATAGACCTCTAAAATATTGTGATGAAAGATGTGTTTTTATGAAAAAAGATTTTCATTTTCTTCAATAACCTTTGAAAGAGGTGCTAAAACAAATTGGTAATTTAGTCATTCACAAACAAGACAAAACACACAGAAGCTTAATTCTGCTTCCAACAAAATCAATGGCAAAGTCCCCACTGACCCCAGTGGGGTAGAATTTGGCTTTGGGTACTTGATGTTGTGTCTTATAAACGCAAGAAGTTTTGCAGTGAATATAATGAAAGCACAAATAGCCACTAGAATGGCTGTACAACTTTCAGGAACTCAGAAATGCAATACTCCTTGTACTTAGTTAAGAACCAACAATAAAATATTTACATGTTATTTGCTCTGCTTACAATAGAATCAGATTTAATTGTATTTTCTTCAAGTTTTTTTAAATAATGATTTAAATATCATTATTCAATGGAATTTAAAACATTAGCTATCTGCATTTAATGAACTTTTTGGCCTCCCCTTGGAGCACACCCACGCTGTAACAGCTCTGGAATTTGGCTGGAGCATTGTTGAGAGCATGGTGTGGCAGCCACCTTTCATGTTACACTGTACACAAGGTAACATGTTTATATTGGTTAGACTCAAGCGTGTAGTACTGCTGTGTAATCAATACTGCTACTATTTCTATTTGTTCTACTCAAAGGGTGAGGTGGGTAAGCAAATTTGAGAAACCTGTCAACACATTTCTGTGTTCAACACAGTCCAAGCAGTATGTGCAGGTGTGTGTAGATATATGACATGTGAGATAAATATATACATTAAAATAACACGTGAACTTAAAAAAAAACCCCTTAGTTTTATAAACGTGTGCTAATTATTTTTAGGAAACATGCACAGTCGTACTAATCACTCTGAGCTAGATGTTGAAGAAGCACAGGGATGCAAGCAGCGATGCCCTCCATACATGCACAAATAACAACTCACAAGAGGAAAAATCTCAGCCCAAAATATAATTTTCATAATGGTGTAATTAAGAAGGATTTGCAGTGAATAACCACTTTGGTTTTTTTCTATAGTTTTGTATTGATCTTTTTTTTTTTAATGAAGCAATTAGTTGCAAAATTTTGCAAAACAAAACCCATCAGTTTTTCCCCACTTAGTTCTTCTTGACGGTAGAAACATATCTTTACCTTTGGCAGAGCCTGACTGCGTTCACACTTGCCTTTGCACAGCTACTTGAGCTTTCTGCAGCAGTAGCAGGTAAGATGAGGGTCAGTAACCAGAAATTGGGGTCAGTTTTCCAGATATCACATTTCATATCTCAATCACTAGCTCTTTCTGGAATGTTTCATCTAAAGATATTAAAGTTTAGCTGCCTTTTAAAGCAAGGTCACTCAGTTTCTTCGGATACAATCTCCATCCTCTGTCTTTTTACACAAAGACCCAAATCAGATTTGCTCACAGATGTTCCTTAGCACATGAGTGGGAATTAGTTTGCCGGGAGGTGATTTGAATATCGACAGAAAGCTGAAACAATGCTGAGTTAGTGCTCCGGCCCAGTGCCTTCTTAATTTAAAGGAGAGGGAATTGAGCTTGAAAAAAGCTACAGTATCACGGCTCTATTTCTACTGTGGGAATTTTGCATACAAGTTGCAATAAATGTGTGCAATTCAGAAAGCTGTGTTTCCTGCTGTCGGGTGGGAGGGATCAACGCGTGCAGTAATTGGATTACAAATAGAGCAATAGCAACGAAACACTTGTTCGCAGTGTGTGAAACTACGGGGGAAACAGAACTTTCCCTGCTGTGCTGTAATGTTTGACTTTGCCCCCCGGGGAAATCCCAAGCCCCAGCCCCTGGTCCCTGCGGAGGAGCACAGAAGGCTCCGCCGGCAGCCGCTGTGCAGGGAGCTGCTGCAGCTAGCCACGAGTGAAGGGCACAGGCAAAGACGGGTCTGAAATATCTGTCTGACGTGACTCAGAGGAGACCCATGTAGCCAGCTCCTGTTTATTTGTATGCTAGTCCTCAAACTAGTCAGTATTTTTCACTAAAGTTATATGATGACAAAGCCTTGAAATATAGTCATTTGGTGACATCAGAGCGTGAGATACGGCTCCTTGCCATTGCTGTCCAGATGATTTGTGCTTTTCATTACAGCGATATGATAATAAAATCAGAGTCCGGAGAAGTAAAATGACAGACAAAAGCAGATGCTTGCCAGCGTCCCTTGCTCTGTCTGGAAATATAAGCCTTTAACATCAGTAGAAAGCTATTTGTTCGTTGTCATTAAATTTATTGGTACGGTGACTTTATATAGGATTGGAACAGTGGTTCGGTAAAGCTGGCCACTGCATTTTTCTAAATGTCTTTTTTTCAAACACTGAAATGGCCTATCAGGCAGTAAATTTGGCTTTAGTGGTCAACTTCAGCAATTAGTGGGGGAAAATAGCCAGGAAATGCTGAGGTTGCAAAGCAATTCCTTTTTCTATTTTAAGCACACCTTTCTGGAGAGACACTGAAAATTTGAGAATGTGCTATCAGGGAATTCAAGCTCCATCACTTTTCTCTGTATGTGTTAGGAACTATACCAGGAAAAAAAGAAACAAAAGTGAAAAATGTTGCATGATTAAATGGTTTGGGTAGAGGGGAGAGGCTTAGCCTTTGTTTAAAGCAGAATAGTAAAAAAATGAAATTAAAAAAGGGTCAATTTTTTTTACAGTGGAAGAAAAGCTGATGCCCAGCTTACAGCAATTTGTCACATTAATTTGCGTGAAAGATATGGGAGTAAGAATCACAGTAGGGGTAACAGTTTCACAGGGTCACGCTCCAGGGAGCAGTGAGAGGGTCCTCGCTCCAGCCCTTGGCTCTTCCCACATATTGCTGTTCTTGCTCACTAGTTCATGCCTGTGCCCAGGGACTGAGCTTGCAATACATCTCTCAGTAGGGCTCAACTTTTCACAAGACTGTCAAACTGGTATTTTTCGCTCCACATCTGTCACTACACTGTATTTTAGTTGACATGGCATTTTTCAGACTGATTGCAGTAGCTGCCTGATAGCTTTGAAATTATCGACATTTATTTCAACAAGAAAGCCCGTACTTGTGAGAAGAAATAGCTTTTCAGATTTGTATCCTGAAAAGAGCAACAGTGCTGTTGACCTTGCCAGCCAAGAGAGGAAATGCTCACCCGAGTATGGGCTACAGAAAGATCTCCTAGAGCTCCCAGAGATACTGCAGCAGTACCCAGAAGGACCTCCAGGATACTCAGAAGCATTGAGCGCGCTGAGTTAATGATGAACAATTTCTTGCTGAATATTAAAATATCCCGCTTAATTTAATGTTCAGCATCTTTTCATTTTAGGGCTTGGCAAAGGAAAGCTGGGAGAAGCATCGGTAGTGTTTTGCTGTAAGGTGGAGTATGTTACGGATTTCACTTAAACAGCCATTTTTTACCTTAAGGAAAGCAGAGATTATCTGCTTCCTATTTGTAGAAAAATACTGAAGACTATGAGGCACCAGATAAAAAATTAGGACTGGTGATTGCTCCTAACACATTAAAGCATTATAGAGAAAATTGCTATACATAGTGTGCTTGTACATTTTCTGTGGATGTCAATTACATGCACAGAGTATCTATTCTCATTAGATAATTGTGGTTAATAAGTGTCCACCCAGACACACTAATGGCCACATGATTACTCAAGTGCTGAGTTTTGCAAGCAGATTTTGTTTCTGGCTCTTTCTCCAAATAAGGAGGAGGAAAAAAAGTACCACAGTGGACTTTTGTTGTAAAATAGTGGATGAATCTCAAAATAAATTTCTCATGCACCATTTCTCAATAGTTTAGTTTACAAAGCAGATTAAACAACCTGAAATCAATTACAAAAAATAAAAACCGTATGTCTGAAAGTAATTTCCCATACTAGAGTCAGACCAACATGATAGCTTCCATTTACAACTACATATGCAGCCAAATCCAAATTTTCTTACAATTCTGCAAACTAACTCATGACCACTACAGAAATATCCTTGTCTTCACTGGATTTGCAGAAGATGATAATGAGTTTAAAACCACCATTTAAAAACTGAACCACATGCTTTTTTTTCCAACATTTTAGAACTGAGAGGTTGTTAAAACTACAGTTCAACTACAGTTCTTTTTCAGTTCTTTTTTCTTTCATTGCATCTCTGTGATAGTAAGGCCTCTTGCTTACTAAACATTATGAATAAATGCAGCTGTGTTTATTTTTTTTTAACTACAACTCTCAGAGTAGCAGCTAGACTAAGAACATGTAAAACTCTTTCATTAGATGAAAAATCCTTGTTCTCTCCTAATTCACGCTTAGAAAATGTAGTGATTTCTTTGTAGTCTTAACAGCTTATAAAGAGGAAGAAATCTATAGCAGACTTTTAAGTATTTTCCAAGTTATTTCTATAAAGATATAGAAAAAGTAGCAGACTAGTCACTAGCCATGAAATGCAGCTGACTTAATGGAGTTTGTGTAAATGCTAACAAGCATTAATGCCTGTTGAATAATCGGGCATACATGTATAATCCACTTTTTTGTATACAGAAAGGCACAAGCTAACACAACATAGGCTAATGTGTGCTTCAAGGTTTCCACGATCCTAGTTAATCTTGTCTTGATCCCTGTTCTGCTTAAAAGGTCCCAGGCACATTCCATCTAAAGCCCTTCTATTAGAAAAATATCAGTTTAGGATAGTGAATGAAAGACAATGTCTCATTGACCCCGGTAGAGTTACTTTACTTTCAGCAAATGCTTGATTTCCATATGTATTTTGTGTAAATTTATCTGAGACTGAACAGAGCTGATACCTATTCATGATACATTTTTGAAACACTTCTGTTATCCTTGCATTATGGAATTTTGCAGAAAATAAACCGCTCTGCAGAATTAATAGAGAATGTAATCCCTGCCATGAGGGTCTGTAGGATGCTTCAAAAAACACAGGCAGGATCTTGCACTCTCCTTTGAATGTTCCAGTTTCTATTTATTTATACAGCATGGCAGTGCTTCTGTATACTGTATTCGCTAATTTTTCCAAATATTTTTTAAACACTATAAAGTCATTGTTTCATAAGTGTTTTAAAGCCATTGCATGCATTCTGCTCATATTCAGATGAAACATGAACTCCTTGCTTAATTTTTGGCAAAGAATTGTTTTTGTCGCAGCACAGTCCACCCAGAATAAGGGACAATGGCTTTCTGTGGTGTCCAGGAGCTGGGCAAACTTATACAGTTTGAATTCTTCTCTTCTTCTCTTTGACTTCCTTGGGGAGCAAATCAGCATTTGTCTTTCTGGAGGGTGACTGGCAGCCCTCTCTTGCCCCTAGCACTGAGGACAGACCCCTAATCGGCCCATCTCTGTGCTAGTCTCCAAGTTTCTGCCCATCACTCTGTCTGGAAGCAGAAGGCTGGAAGCAGATAATTTTACAGCCTCAGGTCCTTACTATCCTCTATGCATGCTCAGGGTGGCTTTACAGTTTAGTTCCAAAAGGGCCAAACTGTCAATCTGTGGCAAGGCTGTCCTCTTGAGAAGTGAAGGGTCTGGAGAGGGTACCACCTTACCCACTGGCGAAATGCAGCCCCTCTGGCACTGTGGCTTGTTGACACGCAAAAAAGTACCATCAAACACGTCCAACTCTGGTGGGAACAAGCAGCAGAGATGGCCAGTGGGCTCCTGGGACCTCTGGAGTCAGCAGCACTTTCATCTCTGACTTCAGCACGGTCAGGATTTCAGCCACCCAACTGAATTAGACAGGTTGTAGGAACTGGAATTAGCTCTGAAGCACTACCAATACTTTATCATCTTTTGACGTACACTCTCTCGATTTGGAGGAAAGCATTACCCTGATGGCCAGATCTGCAGCATGCCGGGATCCTTGGAGGTGCTGCAGCCCAGCCCCACTTCGCTGCATGTAGTACTTGCAGCAGAAGACTTGACTGGAGGTGGTAAGACTGCGAGCAGATATCATCTCCTCATCCCAGCGCTGCGTCCTCACATCCGCTTGCCTTGACTTTTAAAAAACCTTCACAAGCTTAATTTGTGTTGGAGCAGGATTGAGAAATAAAAGCAGCAGGAAGCTCTCTGCTCTTTGTTAGTACCCACCAAAATTAAC
>NW_010107047.1:0-32292 GCF_000699245.1 Pterocles gutturalis | reverse complement strand
GGTTCAGCCATTCCTTCTTAGTGGCAAATTAATTCCTGAAATGTGAAAGCTTGACTTCATGCCCTGCAATGATCTCTCTGACTCACTCTTCCCCAAACCAGTCCATGTACCTGTGCTTTGAGCTATTCTTTTTTAAGCTACATTATGTAAAATATCCTCTACAGGAAACTAAATGTTTCTAGGAAGAATGCTAACTGCGAGGTACAACAAAGGTTTCTTCTACTCACAGCTTAGTAGGTTTAATTTCACATTGCTATTCATCTCTGGTGTGTGCCTCATTGATAAAAATTTTATCTTTATAAACATATGGCAGTAAAAATTGGATGAAGACAAAGTATGATATAGGTATAAACATGAAAGGAAAAATGAGGAGAGACACAGATTCATGCATTAGAAACACATAACAAAATAAGACGAGAGGAACAGTTTTATCTAATGAATTTATAACATTGGTTATTAAAATGCTTAGATGAAAATATGTGACTAGGTAAAAAATTAGGAATCACTGTAATCATACAAAACCCACTGTTTTATTGTATCAGCAGTTTTCTCCAGCTAGCTAGCAATGAAGGGTAAAGTATATCCTAACTGCTACCAACGTAATGTCTGTTTACAAATCTAACAGTTTAATTGCACAGTCCTGGGTCAGCTTGTCTCCTTTTAAAAATAATGACATCCAAAGTGAGAACAAAACAAAACATTTCAGGTTGTTAAATTTGCCACCAGGGGAAAAATTAGAAGGTCTCCTGAATACAGCTGAGATACAGAGAAATTACAGGAAAGACTAACAAAGAAATCCATCTTAATGATTGCAATCGCTTTCACATTTAGTGGCTTCCCTGCATGGGTACCAGTGTGTCAGGTAATCCTTTTGCTCTTCTAGGTCAGTGGAGCTCTGTGTTATTGATGTCTGATGTCTACAGCAGCTTTCTGTCCCTTCCCCTGCCAAATTCCAGCTTTCTGTCCCTTCCCCTGTCAAATTTCAGTTTCTATTAAACAGTCAAACCTGCCACACACTGGAGGTCTGATTCTTGTGAGAACAACCAGATCACAACTGTGTGATGTAGAAAATAATTACCTACTCCAGAAACATTGTTTTTTTCACAGAGAAAACTTGATCAAGTTTAGAACGCCACAAGGATATCAGGGAAATCCTGTGGTTCTTACAATAGATGGGAGTTTTACTGCTGACTGCTGTAAGGTTGGCATTTCTTCTAACAGCTGGACTGCAGAATCCCTTTCCACAGCTAGAATGCCACTTGTAATATTTTAATTTCTTATGTAGAAGGGAGATCTTAGCTTGGTATCTCTTTTTCCCTGTTCTAAATGGAAATTCTTGTAGTCAATAAAAATTGCTCCTTTTCTATGTCATAGACCAGCAGTTGATCTATAGGTTTAAAATATCCAGCCTACTGTACGGGTTGCACTTGCACTCTTCCTGTACAAACATAAGTTGCCCTTGGCTGCAGGAAAGCCAAAGATTTGCATTTGTATGAAATAAATTTCTGTGTACCTAACTCTTCTCTGCCCCTCTAACTTGGCTTCCAGTCAAGGGGGTCTTTTCTGAGGCCTTGAAGAGGCACCTACTCTTCTACATGAGCTATATGAGGAATTTGGGCATTTAGGTAGTTAAATATAAAAAAGCTGGAATGATCACATCAGAGTGGACAAACCACACTGGTATTTGGTACTTAGCTGCTTTACCCTGAAAGCACTGCTTGCAGGCAGAAGACTTTTGGAAACCATTACATGTACAGCTGGGATAGGGCATCTGGCTCCAAATTAATGACCTTGTGCCCTCTCATGCTGCCCAGAGACGGCGTTGGACTGGTTCCTTTGCTGCTTCAGAGCACCGTGAGAGAAGGAAGATGTTCCCACAAAGGGCAACTGCTGGACTCAAATAGCACACGGTAGGCATCTCAGCCAGCTGAAGAGACTATCGCAAGCCATGGTGCGATGTGAAAAACAGGCCAGCTCTAGAATGAGGGCACTTGCCAGAGCCAAAGGGCCAGCATGTGACACCTTTCATTTCCCTCCCCATCCGAGTGCTGCAAGCACACTCACATGGCAATTGCTCTCATTGGTCTCAGCGCACAGTTTAAGAACACTTCAGGGTATACAGCTGTGAGGGGAGGATGTTTTCCTTCCTCAGTGAATGAGTGTTCTCAGCATAATGTGATATTGCAGCATTCTTTGTGCGATATGAACTCTTCTTCCTTCTACTCCTTCAGACAAATTCTTGAAAATACTCTTAGTGGGAGCTACCTGCAGAAAATCAGACATCTTCCCCACCTGCCCTTTTCCCCATTTAGTCGGAAAAAATTGCAGTAAGTTAAAAACCTCATTAACAAGCGGCAGTACCCATGGGAGCGTCTGCTGCCCTCTGAGCTGCTGTGTCCTGCCAGCAGTTGTGTCTGAGCTGTGCATTTCAGCTTTTACCTCCGATCTCTTCCACTGTCTGGTAAGAAGTTGTGGCATTAACCAACAGCATTTGGTTAGTTTTCTCTCATTTCTTTTCAACCCCAAAGAGCTGGGTCTGGCACCCAGTGGTCTGAGCAGAGGGAAGGCTGGATGGCCACACGATGGGTCACAAAACCCACCATTTTGTGTGGGACGGCTGCCAGGCTGCCCCCGCCTCCACAAATACACCTTCAAGGTAATTGTCCTGAGGAAGTGAGGAACAAGTTGATGACTTGATGAGACTGAAATGAGTGAATTTGCACACACAGTAACTCTGCTTTGGTGGAAGTTTTTACTGAAGGCCCACGTTTCCAGACTGAGGGCATGCCTGTGGAACAGCCGCCTCCATCGCAGAGCGCTCCGGGCTCACCCCTCAGCACTGTGCAGTGCCTGGGGGGTCAGGTTTAAACGGCTTCTTCTCCCGACACCTTTGCCTTACCCTCACCCACCTATTCCAGGCAAAATTATATAGAAAGAGAGCTGTCTCTTTTTACTGTCATTAATGCACAAATGTGGTCCTGTCCGGAGGCAGGGCTGCCTCACGGCTGTGTATGATGGACTGTCCCAAGGGACTGGCACGTGTGTGGGGTGAAGGAAAAACTCCTTCAGAAATGGAGTGAGGTCTAGGGGGAGAAAAGGGCCAGGTGGGGTCCAAATATAATGTGGATCAAACCAGCTTTGATCAATCACCTAGTTATGCTGGGCAGAAGTGTAGTTATGTAATTTCTGCATTTTTTAAGCTGAAGATGTGACATTAATTTTGAAATCACAGTTTTTGTTGAAAACTTCACCTGTCATAAAAAATATCAGGTTTAAGAGGTTAAATAATTCCAAAACAAAGCACATTGTTTCCGCAATAACAATTCATTTCAGGCCAACTTGAACAGATTTTTTAAAAAATCCTTTTCTTACCATTGAACTGAAAAATCCATTATTCCTCTTCCAAGTCGCTTCATGCTCATTTCTTAATTTTTCTCTCTTAATTTTTTAAAGTAAATACACTTTCTTAGTTGGACCACCAGAGTATAGTAGCTGTTACCCAGCTTCTGGTGCCTATTTTAATTCTCTCATGTGTACAAACTGAGTATTTGCCTCCAAAAATATGTGTAAGTCAGGAACCAAGTTTATTTATCCTGTAAGCCTTTGTAATGGTTTGGCAACACCTTACCTGTCTAGAAAGCAGAACACCCATCAATGGCCACCACCTGCCACAGGGCATGAGGACCCTGTGGGACAATGCGAAGACAGGCCATCAGCTGCTTCCTCCTGCTCCAGCTGAGCTTAAAGGCACCCCCCGGCTTGGGTAACCAACCCCTTATCTGGGAGGTGAAGAGCAAATGCATGGACACTGCTCCCTGAGAAACAGCTGTGGCCGAAGAGCTGCTTTGCAGCAGCAGCGACAATCCGGGTTTCCATTTGGTGTTTCAGCTGACTTGTTAGGTGTCGCAAATGGCATTGAAACAGATGGACATTAGTTCAGGCAGCCAAGACATCCTGTAAATTATTTGGCTCATAAACTCGGTCCAACTCCATTTTTAGTCAGTGGGAATTTTGCCACAGACTCAAGCAGGGGCTAGATCAAATTCTGCTTGTGTGGGTGTAGAGGAGTGGGATTTACAGCTACCTTCCTCCAACACGTATCTGTCAGTAACTAAGGCTACAGGGGTATTTATCACCTGTTCACCACCGCACTGGGTTAATTTTCAAGGCAAGTCAGGGTGAGAGAGCATCCAAGATCATCCAGCTGGAAAGATGAATTACAGAGTGGCCACCAGCTGGATCTGGCTTCTGTATTTCACTGGGCCCTAGACCAGGACTATCCTGTGATGTGCAGCATCAGCGCCTGTCCTCCAGTCCCAAGGGAAATTGCACTCCCTGTCCAGCCACCTTGCTCTTACACCCATCCCTCCCTTCTCCCTCTCCGTGCCCTGAAGGCACAGCCCAGCCAGTGTAGGAGGGCTGCCAGCTCCACGCCCCGTTTTATCTACTTAAAATCTTGTAATATGTATATAAACAAAGGGTTAATGTGCCAGCGCATAGTGTGGCGAGAATATGAAGGCAAAACAAGCTGAGAATTTGAAATGAACAAAGAAGACTGAGTTTGTTTCCCCAGTCCTGGTTTAAAGGGCTCCAGATGAGCAGCACCCAGGCTGCTCGTCCAGCAGAGCTGGTGGGAGAGAGTCCAAACTCACCTCTTTCTCTCTTCCTGTTTTTACTTAATTACCTTCAAAATTCAGTCACAAGTGTAATCAGGATTTCTTGTTCTGACCTCTCTCACAGTAATTACATTTGAGAATCTTTTAAAGGAACTTTCTGCTGTGTTTTGCAGCAGTTAGTGATTTAGGAGGAAACAACTAACTTATGGTCAACATAGGGCAGCAGCAATCTGGGGACTTGGCAGTTCAGAAGGTCACTGCCTTTGCCAAAGGAGGACAATCAGTACAGTTCCTTACATCTGTTACGACATTAATTGCCTAAGATCTCTACAGCTCTCTTGCTACAGTGGATTACCTAGAAATTAACTTCATGTTGGTCCACAGCACTGACACAGTCTTGAAAAGTGTCATTGAAAGGACTTACAGGTAGTCACAGATTAACCCAGGGCCGCTGCCTGGAGTCTCAGAAAAATACAGCAGGAAGGCCTTAACGAGGGTCTCTGGTCCATCCCTCTGCTCAGTGTAGGATCAGCTGTTCCTTCCTTAACATCTGACCACCGTGTTCTGAAGACCTCCAGCATCCCACAGTCTCCCAAGGTAAGATGTTTTGAGGCTTTATTACCTTTACCGCTGGAAAGCTATTTCTAGTATTGAATTGAATCTTTTCTGCTGGAGTTTGAACACATTAATTTTTGTCTGAGCCTTCATAATCACAGAGAAAAAAAAAATCTCTTCTTCTTTATAGCAAACTTCTAGATATTAAAAGACTTTTCTCATAATTTTTGACATATTTTTAGGCAGTTCAACTTTCAATATTTCCTTTCAAATTGTTTTTAGATTGCCAATAATTTTTGTTGCTGTCGTATTAATGTCTTCCTGGAAGTGTGATGCCTAAAACTGAGTATTATGTCCCCATTAAGGCTGTATCAGTCATCACTGGTGACCAGATCAGAGAAATGACTCAGTTGGTGGTACAAGCCATTTTCCCACTCATCTATTACAGAATGGCTACAACCTTTTTCTCTCTGATAGGACATTGTTCAGTAATAATTGAGCCCTTATTTTGAAAGGCTGTTGCATAACCCACCCCCCAATATATGACTGTGATTAGTGGTGCTTGAAGTGGCACCCTTCACGTGCCTTCACTGAGCTTTAACCTATTTTTTGTCAAGATTGATTTGAATTCAGCTGTGCCCCTTCCCCTGTTCTTCCCGGACTTCTGTCCTCCATGCACCATACCAACAGGCAGTTGATAGACATAGTCCATATTTCACTGTCCAAGTCATTAGTGAGAAGCTGAACAAAATCAGGTCTGGGACAGGGTCCTGCAGAGCCGCTCTCTGTGTGACCTACAGAAAAATCTCTGGGCACATTAACCGGTGTTGTACCAGCCCCATCACAGCTTCACCCAGACCACATGTCAACAGACTGGATTAAGAGCGTTTCTTGCCCCTATAAGTACCAATGAGCACTTTACTGGAGTGTGCCGATGTGGATTCAGGTCTCATTAGACAAAATTAGAGTTTGGACCTGAGAGCTTTTTTTTTTTTTTTTTTTTTTTAGGGTGTTTTTGAAGGTCCCAGCCACTGAACCACTGAACTAAAGGGGAGACCTCCTCCTCTGTGAGCCTTTCTTGATCTTCAGCCTATTTTATCTGCTGTTTGTTCCCCTCCTCTGTGGTGATCTTTCACAGGAATCAACTTTGACTCTGTTTACATTCAATGACTAAGAGCAATAACTATGTAGTAACACAGCAAAGGATGATGAACAATAGCAGCCAGCAGCTCATGCATGGTCCTGGGCATTGAAACTAGGGGCAGGTGGCCAGAAACCAGGATCCACCCTTAGTTTTCTAAATTTCTGCTTACAGAACTACCATGGACAGTAAGGACCTTGAGGCAGGGTCGTATCAGCTGAAGCAGTAACAGAGGCCTTTGCCTCCTCTCTGGGACTTACTGTACAAGGCAGCTCAGAACAGTGTCGTTTCCATTTGATTATTTTATGGCACTGAGTTAAATCATAGAGCCAATGGTTATATACATTCACCTTCCTAAGGAAGGGGCAAAAGACAGCAAAGGAACAAGTCCTGGAGTCCTTGCTGGGTGGAGGAGTGGGGATGCTGCAATCGTTGCAGGGCAGAGCCCAGCTCCTGCTGTGCATGAGCAACGGTCCTGAGACAGGGTGAGTTTGCTCAGGCGGTGAGAAGTGCTTGGGGAGCATTAGTTCCCTGTCCTAAGACAAGGAAGCATCTTGGCTGGACTAGAAAGCAGTAAAGCACAGAGAGAGCTATTTATGGTGTTGTTCCAAAATACTGTCCCTTCTGCTCTGCTCTAAATATTCCCATCTCAGCTAATGGAGCACAGCCACTTGCCAGCTACCCTTGAGGACCCCCTTGAGCAGCAGCAGAGCAGCCTCATAGGAGATGTGCTATTAGTGAGAGTCCTGCTGAGAGCCCATTGCCACACATGAGCACAAGTCATTCCCCATTTCTGAGGATCTCCTTCCCGTCAGCCCCCAGCCAGCCATGTTAAATGAAAGCTATCATATACATGAAGACATCATGTAAAATGAAACCATTCACCATCTTACTCTAGTGCTTTACTAGACACACTTGAACAAAGATATCCTGGCATATCCTAACTCCTGCTACGATGTGTTTGTGTGCAGCAGGAGGGCAGACAGAGTAATTTAATGCATCACTCTTGTCACTATGTCTGTTGTACCTCTCCAGACTGACCCGAAAGACACCCTGGGCTAAACGGGCTGATTCATATCCACCCTGCTGAAGGCCAGCATGTTGCCCACATCCACATTGAATAGTCCTGAGGCATAATTATTACTTTTTCAACACTTCTTTGTCCAAAGTGCAGGAGTTATGAGAGGGCAGAATGATGTCTTTATGCATGGCATAAAGGGGTGCTTTTCATATACTCAAGGGAGAGTAGGAGTATTTTTGAAATAACAACATCCCCTGTGATGCAGAAGTCAAACTTGGTGCGGTCTGCATCTATGCTGTCTGCTTGGATCAGGCTCTGTGGTGACGTGTCCTGTCAAATGTGCCCCATTTTCCATTGAAAAGGATTAGTTGGTTCACTTTAAAAACAAGCCTGGGAGCAAATGAGACTTGTACTACAATGTGGATAAAGAGCCAGACTTTCTGTGTGGGAAATATGAAGGCTAGTGATCAATAGCTACAATTTATTCAAGATTCCTACCAGAGTTACTGCAAGAAAATTGCTTTCAAGAACTGTAATACATCAATAATTTCAGCTGCATTGCAATTGAGGCATCTACAATCAGATCCAATCACTGGAAGGGAAGGTTTTTTGAGTTGATTATTTTTATCTCTTTTTTCATAATGACTGTAGCTGAACTAGCTGAAGAAAAGCAGAAAAGTGATTGCAAATTGTCATTTGTAGAAGACAAAGTCTATCACAGTTGTAAATAAAAGGCAAACTGTTTCAGAAGTAGTGGCAAAGTGGTGAGATGATCCATGCATTCCCCTTGGGCTGTCAGTGTCATATCAACAATACGTGCTTTGCTTGTTGATTTTGTTGCAGCACAAGCTCATAAAAAACTTGACACTATGAATTAAGAGAAACGGCAATGAGAGGAATGAATCAAAGCAAATTGAACCATAATATGCACAAACAAGGCACTTAGTAAAATCTCTACATCCACTGATCTCTTTGAGCACCACCATTAATCTTACGTATTTCACATTTCACTCGAATGTAATAATTTCTTTCAACTACTAACATCTACTGAAATTTCAGTAAATGTGAGACATAAATAGACAGATCTCTTTTTGGTTAAGCATGGAAACCACCTCTGCAGTAAGCAGTATTGCAACTCATTTGTATTGAAGGTAAAAGGACAGAGGGAGATATGGAGGCACTTGCACTTTTTCATAACCCTGCCATTTATCATTTGCCTGTTGGATACTAATTTCTGAGGCAGATTATTTGGTCTGTAGACTGCAAACAGGAAATTATTATATTTTTATCTAAAGTTATTGCAGGAAATAACCCAATGATGATCTTGTCTAAAAATTTCTATTGAAGCCTCTATTCAGAACTGTCATGAATCTCACTGAGTAGTAAGAGCTTACGTAAGGCACTCCACATTTTATTAATATCATCCTCATAAACTCTCATCAGTATCAATATTAATAAGATTTAATTCTTACTCTCCTAAATGTAATATAAACAGGCTTGTCTGGAGTAGCTGCTCAAACTGTTGGTGCGAGAGTCATAGACACAGAATTAGTGATGGGGAATGTCTATTGCAGGGGATTCATAACTCATCCAGATCCACTGTGCTCCCAGGTGGGACCTCAGTGTGCAGTGCAGGAGGAAGGTGCACTATCCCGTCTCCCTCAGGAAGAACACTTTTATTGGCCTGGTCTCTGGAAATCCTCTTCCCAGGCACTGTGCAGAGGTGTTGTCCTGGTTTCTTTGAACTTTCTGCAGCCAGGAGGATTTATCAAACATGCTGGTGGAAGTCATGCATCTGGCAACAGGTGAAACAAAATGGACCAGCTCTGAGTTCCCTGTGTCCCAAAGACAAGTCCATTGAAAGATGAATCCAAACAGAGAATTGCCTGGAAGTGTAATCTTTTATTTCCACAGTCGCTCCTGATCAGAAGGAAAGATTGGTGAAAGGGAAAAATCATAATGTGAGACAAAGACCTGGGCCACGCTCTGTGTGCCAAGTCTCTTCCATGCTTTCAGATCTCAAGCTGACAGTGTTAAAACTCTTACTGCTACAAGGCTTGGGCTTCAGCTGTTTGCCAATGTGGTACGAACAGCAGTGGTTCATCTGAATGGTGAAATTATCTGGAATAGCTTTAGCAGAGTAAGCTGTTTGGCAGGGACTGTTGTGGAGTCACTTCCCATGGTGGGCATTGCCTTTCAGCACAGCAGCAGCTGGGGAGTTCTGCTAGGCAGTCCCAGCATGTGTGCAGTCCTCAACCACACTGCCTCATCGCTCTTTATAGACTGTCTCTAAAAAGCTGCAGTCTGCAGCTAACTATTTTAGCACAAGCCATTTCCTTTTAGTTTCTCAGAGCAGCAAAAGCGTGTTTACATCAAGTCCCAAACATCTGTTCTTTCTTCCAGAACCGTTTTAATTACCAGGACAGAGGAGGATGGGTATGAAAGTAGAAGTCCATCATGCAGGGAGGGCAGAAGTGTGTGAAAATGGAAATTTACTGATACAGGATTATATAAAATAATAAAAGTATCCAGGGCAATGGGGCAATTATGTGTACCTGTTCTTATACTCCCTTGTCCTCCACGTTTGTTCAATACTTGCTGTGCACAGCATACCTTTCGGCTGCTATTTAAGTGAAATCTTGTATGATTGTAGGGCCCAGTGCAGGTTAGATGCCAGTAGTATGCTAGGTCCTGTTACTTGTAATGCAAAATGATGCAATAAAAATTGCCTAGTTGTGTGGTTTTCAAGCTCTTTTGAGTAGTGAGCCTCAAAATCTTCCTGTGGAAGATGAAGACCACTTTAGAAATTTCACACACTGCAGGGCAGTACATGAACTTGTTCTTCCCAGTTATCAGTCACAGACCTCTGGGAAATTAACTGCAGGGGTTTATGGGTCACAGGATTAAAGTGAGTAGTCTAGAGGACTGGGATTAAGCAATCTGGCTTCACATCATGGAAGCTGGGTATGTGAATGTCCTTGGAAGACTTGTCACCAGGCATCAGATGGAGTGAGAACATGCACAGGGGCAGCTGTTGCAGAGTAGTGGGAGAACTGGAGGTTTC
This sequence comes from Pterocles gutturalis, assembly GCF_000699245.1. Classification (NCBI taxonomy): domain Eukaryota; kingdom Metazoa; phylum Chordata; class Aves; order Pterocliformes; family Pteroclidae; genus Pterocles; species Pterocles gutturalis. The sequence goes on along the minus strand of NW_010107047.1, from coordinate 21,895 downwards.
CATCCTTGCTTGACTTGTGACTTTTCTGTGTCCTGAGAAAGCAGCCTTTGCTCTGTTCATGCAATGTGAATTTATAAAACAGATTTTTTTTCATCTTTCTTTGTAATGCAAGAATTTAATCAGCAACATACGTAGGCTTTTATTCTAATATAAAAAGAGGTACATAGTCCTTTTCCTCTGACTCGAAACTCAGACCCAATTTCTTTCTCCAAAGTACAGTGTCAAATCTATACACCTGCATCCTACGGTGCTGTAATGAACAGTGACATGACCTGCAGCCGTTCTGTCTTCTCAGTGAAGAGCAAAGTCAGGTTTGTAATTCTTCCAGCTGCAGCACTTGCCTTTCCCTTAATGGCTGAATTACTCCCTTTAGTTAGGCTGGTCAGGTAGATAGCAGACAGTATAAGTCTAAGACATTAGCACACTAAAGACAGTGTCCTGTGGCTTTCTACAGGGCTCGCTTCCTACCTAGAATGATTTTCTACTTGGCAGTTAGCCTGGCTAAGTCAGATAAAAGATTTACATTTCCTTGAGCTCTGTCTTGCTTTGTTCCTTCCTTAGTCATGCTGGAACATGAATTTAATACACCTAACTTGATATTTAAACTTGCCTTCCTTGGAGCCATGGCTGTAGGGTGAGGGCTTCACTCTGGGTCCCTCCTGAAGGCCATTTTCAGAAGAACAAGCAGCATTCACTAGTAGCCAAAATCGCTGAGACCCAACCACCTCATCAGCCATGTCCTTGGGTGGTTCATCTTGCGTTGTCAGGCCAGCTGGGCCTTCTTCTGCCTCTCATTTGGCCCTCAGGCTCTCCTGTGCTCTGAACAGCACAGCCTCAAGGGCTGAGGATTTGCAAGAGGTGCAGGAGAGCCCACCTGCACTGTTGTTTCTGCATTAGCCCACCCATTAGCTATTAACTACTGAGTATGGAGGCAAACCTCATGTCAAGACATCTCTTTTACATATTGTGTTGCTGTTCTTTGTAGCTGTGGACTTCAAAATCATGTGCCAGTGTTTGTGCTCCTCACCAAAAAATAATAATAATCAACAAAAAAACCCCCACAGGGTTTATGTAATCTAAGATGCAGCTTGCTTTGGTTCAGACGTAGTTCTGCTGGCACTGGATGGTGCCCATAATAGCTGTTTCAATAGCTGAGTTTGTTTCCTAGTTCCTCGTGGCATATAGGCATCATCAGTAAAATATTCTGCTGTATTGTATCGACACATGCAGTTTTGCACTCTGTCCATTTCCTGACATAGCACCCATTTAGGCAAGAATGGGTATCTACAGTAGTGGGAAGAGTGTGTCTCGGGATGAAATTACGCACCACAGCATAAAACCCCAGAGGACATCACATGCCAGCATGTCAAAGCTGCATGAGGTCATGTAATAGGCCTGCTTAGGTTTGCTCATTCAGCCAGTCTCTACTTCACAGAACCTGGTTCATCTAAGCTTTACTAATCCATATTTTATTAAACCCAGTTTTAAGAAACGAACAACAAAACAGTTTATCAAAAGCAATAAACACAGTCAGTGGACTGTGGACATGAGTCAATTGGGATGGCTCTGGGCAGGTTTTGAGGCCTCTGTGAGCTCTGTGGGGCTCTTCCTTGGTATTCTGCCACCTTTTTCAGCACACCAGCTCTAGGATGGGGTCAACCATTAATGCTGTGCCTCTCATGGGGTTAACTTGGACCAGGATCACCCCATGATACAGGAAAGAACAGCTGCTTCTTGGATTGGGGATGCCAGTGTCGTTGTAGTGGAGCTTTATTTGACTTCAAAGGAACCTTTAAAAGGTTCTCTTTAAAAAGAAGAACCTCTTAAAAAAAGAGAAAAAACCAACATAAAGTTATGAAGATGGTTAAGATGCTCAAAAATATACATGTTGTGGGAAAGAGGCCAGAGGGAAGACAGAGGCATGGAAAGGTGGAGCAGGGGACTGGTGCAGTGAGGCAGAAGCAGTACAGTGGGGCAGTGGGGTGAGGCAGAGTGTCCTGTGGTGACAACAGCTCCTGGGAGCTTTATGGGACAGCACAGCAGCATGGGAACCCACCAGCCACAGACATGATATCGCCATGCCAGTGTGCTGCTGTAATGAAATAGGTCATCTCTTCTAGATCCATGATTCTCCCTGTGCAGAGTGTTCTTTGGGGATTATGTTTTAAGGAGCAGAGAACTAGCAAACCAGAGCTTCTGTTCTCATGGGAGAACACCAAAGGCACCAGCCTGTGTAAAGAGTGGGTGCCCAGGCTTCCACCTGAATTCCTTCTTGTTTGGCAACTTTATTTTGCCTTCCTTGAGCACAGCCAGGATTCTGTGCTCAACTCAGTCAGACAACTCCGTCCCAGTCCTCCATCTCTCAGGGACACTCCACACAGCTCTGGCTGCAACAGGCTTACAGCAAAGCCCAAGCTTTATGCACTCCCATGGGAGTAGTACTCAGAAATACTAACCCAATGCTCCCTGTCCCAGTGCCAAACAAAGAGCTCCATCACGGTAGGAAAATATCTTCTCCCTGTATCTTCTTCCTCTGAGTGTTTTCCTACAGAGCTCCTAGCTGAGCTCTGCCCAGGTACTCGGCATAGGCATTCATCTCAAATTCTGCTGCAGACTTAAACAGAAAATCTCATTTCAGGTGTAAGCTTTCTGACTGCTGCTGCTTTCACAGCATCATTTTGTTTTCTTTCTCTTCTGCTGGCATCAGGCTGAGCAGCACTTCAGAGGCTGTAAAGAAAACAGAGCAGACAGGTCACAGATTTTGGAATAACGAAGCTCTGGGCCAGGGGAGACATGAGGATTAAAATTTTAATTTTTGTATCAGTTGTTTTGTCTTTTTTATTTCATGGCCCTTTTAAATTGTTGCCATCGTATAGTCTGTGTTGTCCTGGAAAGTGCCCTGACTGCTTTCACTGCTATGCCAGAGGCTGATTAGACACTATGGTTAATTTGGGGATAAGTGCTCATGGAATAAAAAGACAAAACAAAACATAAAAAATTGTTAAGCCTGTCTGAGGAGAATAAAGCAACTAAATCCGTCTTGTAAAGATAAGGCAAAGAAATACCAGATGGCAGATTTACACTTGTATGCTGGTGCACAGTATTGCCTCAAAAAGGGTGTGGTGACAAAATTGGGGTTTTTATGTTACAATAATTAACAGAATGCATCTTGTCATGAAAAAATCCAGCAGGAGACATAGAAAGTTACAATTAAACATTCGCTTTATTGGGGCCTTGCTCCAAAATGGCACAAGTGACAAATGCTCACAGTGCCCATCAGTGCTGCTAACAAAAAGACCCACAGTCACATTTTACACCTTTATTTGGATTTAGATCAACACCACAGATAGGATACTTTGGTCAAACACAAGAACAGGTTGCTATGCCGCTCTTTCCTGGCTGCAATAAGTACAGTAAAGTGGAAAAAAAATGCTGGTTCTCCTGGAATACCGAATGTAAATCTTGGATTGGCACATACAGCTAATAAATACGTTGTTTGCACTTAGCACTTTAAAACGGAATTGCACATGCAAGATGTAACCGGGCTACTGATCACCTTCATTATTGTCCCTGTACTATTTTCACTTTGTAAACTCTTTGCTTGCCCTTTTCCCAGCAAGAAAAACGAATGTAATTTGCTGCTCTACTCAGTATTTCAGTGATTAGTCTGCTGATTTTGACACATTTAGCAAAGGTCACACTGATGTCATTCCCAATAGAATTGGTAACTGCTCTATAGCTTGACTTGCAACACTATCCATCGTAGGTAGCAATGGAGGTCCACCGAAGTGAGGTGAGAGGTCTGCCCAAAGGCTGACGAGGACAGGGTAACACCAAGCAAAGATATAGTAGAGGGACCAGTGTGAATGCAATTCTTACAATATTGTCAATACTACTACCACACATATAATGACATATCAATAATATATTGTACAAGCTTATACAGCAACACATGTTGATCTGCAACATTGTACAGTTTAAATCTAAAGTGCACAGCCTCAATCTGAGGTGACAAAACAGTACTATCAATATAATAAAGGCAACACAATTACAGACACAATTTATTTCCTCTTACTTCATGTCCTCATGATAATACATTGAATCAATACTCCATTTATCTATTGCAGATGAAATTAAAACCACATTGCACTTTTTTTTTTTTCCTCTTCAAGCATTTTAGAGACAGCAAAACAATATTGCTTTACAAACACAAGTTGTCCATTCAGGCAAAGTTAAAACCAAAACTTTAGTAGGGTTATAAATAGGCCCAAGCCGCAGAACTCTTACCAACACTTTCAGATGTTGGGGGTAAAGAGGCTAAATTTCAGTTTCCATGCCACAGTCACCTCTAATGTTAAGGAATAACGCAGCACATGAATTCTGCAAGAGCTGTGCCCATGGTTTCTAAGAAGGCCTGTGAGGCTCCGCGTGGGCTTTTTCAGCCAGATGTAGCCTTATCTCGATTTCTTCTGCAATTTCAAAAGCCACTGCAGACAAGGATGGCATCCAGCACTACGGGAAACCTTTGACAAAGCAGTTTGTTACTTAGACCCCATCCCTGTCACTCAGATTACAGTCACATTTCATTTAGGCCTTGTCCTGCAGACCTGTACATCTGTAAGAAGTCTTTACCCTCTTAATGTAGCTGTGAGGTTTCATGCTATTTCTTTCATAAGAATTTCAGTCAATTTTAATTTTCAGTGTAGTTTTGGACTGCTTACAGAAGAAATGGTTATGAGATAAGCATTTATTCAGACGTGACTTTTTTTGGATAGGCTTTTCTACCACGGAACACAGAAACCATCCAAATACAACCTTATTTCAGTCTTGGTTAGCACTGTATATTGATTGTGCGTCTGCTTAGTTAGGCCAAGTGGGAAACATAATTAGGAATAATAGCATCCTATTGTTGTACTGTAATTGATCTTATTAAGTGGTTTTAAGAGCTGCAGTACTCTTGAGGTTTTTCAGTAATCGGCCCTGGAGATGTACAATCCATATGACATGGAGAAATGAGGTATTGGTACCTCTTAAGAATGTGGTATGTGGGCTTATATTTTAAAGTAAGCAGTAATAAATATTTGAGGCACCTCCATCAAAAAGAAAAAGAATCCTAGTTAATTTTCAGCTTCTGTCCTTGCAGTTTTATAACCCATATAAAATAAAAATATATATTATAAAATAGGATTTTTTTATATATATATATTTCCTTTTGTAAAACTATACCTATTTAAATACATTTGAAATGTTGCTATAGGTAGATTAGAAATTCTGCTCTAATACTATGAAAAAGGCAAAATACTTTCACTTTTAAACATACAGCTTGTATACTCTGCTTCTCACTGCCCCCTCCCACTTCACCCCATTTGATTTTGTCATTATTTTGGGCAAATTTGACATTATACAGTCTGACTGCTTTTAATTTAAAGTAGTTGCTGTGTTAAAATTGGGGATAAAATTTTAAGTATCTTCAGTTCTTCCTTATTTGTTTCAATGAAGCTTTGTGTGCAGCTAGTTTTTAAGGAGGTATTCTAAAACTCAGGAAAGGACTTTAGAGGAGCCATGTTTCTTGATTTTAAACTGTACTCTACTCCAACGCCACAATATAGAAATAGATTTACTTTGGAACAAACTACAAATACATTCGCACAGTTTTTGACAACTTAATTGTCTACTTAGAGGTCCAGGAACAGACTTTCACACCCAATTATTATAAATCTTGTCCCAGGCGTTCTATTTCATCAATCAGGAAATCAATGTCTTGGTGAGTTGCTGCAGGGTTTGAGATGACCATCCGGAAGAAGTTCACTTTGTCTCCCAGGGGCTGATAGCTCACCATAGTTGTTCCATACTCCATCATCCTGGCTTTTATTACTGGTGCCACCTGCAGCATAACAAAAAGCAGGGGATGATGATGATTATTATTATTATTATTCCCATAAATATTATCATTATTTTCATTATTGCCATCATCCTTATTATTATTGTAACAAAACACACATTATGTTTTCTTTTTTAAAAAAAGATGAAGAGCTACAAGAAGCAGGCAAAATGAAATTACATACAACACTGATAAAAAAGTTGACCTCCGTTAAGGAATAAATGGCTCACTGAAAAGATATTGGGCTTATCCTGTTTCTTTGTCCTGCTTTTAATATCACCGGGGAATTTTCCCCCATACTTTCTCAATACTGCTGACAGCCCCACAGTAGCTGGTTTTTGTATTGCTCAAAACATGTTGATACAATGATGTCCTGGAGGATGCTGCTCACCTTCATAAGGCGGCTCATTCTTTCTTCATTGTCATCCATACTGCGCAAGCTGGGAGGTATATACCAGAAGCAGACGTTTGTGTGCTGAGGCTAAACACAGAATAATAATGGTTTACACTGTTAAGAAATGCTCATAATATCTCAACTGAAATTAAGTTCATGCCTTTCCCCCCTCTCATACATCATATTGTGGCAGCAATCAATGTTTTTCATTATTGTGGTCTACTGAGAGTCATCATCATTATTAATGCAGAAAAGATAATTTATTCCCAGTGTGTCAGATATGGAAACACATCACCCAGCTGTGCAAATGTATTTATGCTCTACTGAGAGGCATCTACATTTTGTAGGTGCTGTCCCCTCAAGAGGCTAAAGGCAGCATGTGGAAAAGGCAAGAGTCTATTACAGATAATTTAGAGGTGAGGACCATGTAATTTACTTTTATTATATGACAGCATAATATAGAATCTGATTCTGTGAACAGAAGTCACAGGTGGTGCATGAGACAATCTAAGATTTTCTTGCATTTAATAAAATTTATTACCTCTCAGTTTGATTCAGCTAGCTGCCATATTAGTATGCATGCACCACAGCATCTTAGCTAGTTAAACTTATGTGGCAGCACCAAGTTGAAAAGCATAAAGTAAGAACCAGTTGACATTTTCTGTATTTTTGCAATCTCCCAACAGTTGCCTGCCTTGCTATGTTCCTCTTTGCTGCATGCTGAATGCATGAGTTACAGTAACTCTTACTGCTGCTTCCTTTACTCATCATCAGACCCAGTGGACCAAATTCAGTAGCGATGTGTGAGGTGCGGGAAAAAAATTATATAGCGGCATGTGAGTATGAGCCTGTGATCTCTGAAGAAACACTGCAACGTTTATCCTTGTGCTGCAGAGCACTTAGGCACGCACTAAGTGAACACTACCAGGGAGAAACATTCTGAGAGACAAAACCTGGAAGGGCAAGTACAGAGAGAAAAAAACATCACAAGCAGGAGAAAAAAAAAGATAAAATGAGATTTTTTTTTTCTCTTTTACAGGCAAAACACCAGTTAACTTTGTAACAGAGGTCACTACCAGCCCTGTCCCTAGCCATCCCAGCTGGCGAGGGCCGCCCACAGAGATGGCCAAACACAGCCAGTCCAGTGCAGTTCAGAGGTACAGCCACAACACCCAGGCTTCCCTGGGCACTGTGCTCCAGCTGAGCACCTGGCACCCTGGGATCCTGTCTCAGCTGTACTCCCTCAACAGAAAAAACACACCTAGAGATATTTGCACCCCACACAGTCGTGTCACCTCCGCCACAGGAGCCAGAGAGGCTCCTGAGCAACACCAGCCCCTACTGTGCTGTGCTGAACCCCATCACAGCAAGGACGGGCCTCCCTGGGTCACCCCAGGCCCCCTGTGACTGTCCACCTGAGGATGCTGATAAAAGCTCTTTGCACAACCATCCTTCCACAGTTGCACGGGGCACTGTAACCCCTCCACTTGGATCAGACCTTGCTATTAGGAAATCACAACTTGTTTTTATTACTTAAGAGCTGGTTCTAATGGTGCTTGCATTGTGTTAGCCTGAGATGCCAGTGTTCAGTTTTAGTCAGGTGAAACTGTGCAAACTGAAATCTTATGCATAGCTGCCTCATCTCCCTTGTCCCTGGATCCCACGAGGAAGAGAGATATTGGCACAGCAACAGGTTTTATTACAAGGGACACCGCTCTCTGTCACATGCCGTTTGGTTTGACCTCTTGGTAGCATCTCAGTAGGTGACTAAGGCAAGTGCTATTGACAACTGGGAAAAAGAAGTTGCAATACATACCTTTCCATCAAACACCATTTCATACCCTTCTCTGTTCTTTATTTTATTGTATAGGTATTCTGCAAGTTCCAAGCACTTATCAATTTGTGCTTCAAATCCTGTGGTTCCCTTTAGAGACACAGGGAGAAAAAAAGTTATGTGACTATCTGTTCTGTGAACCGCAACAGCAAAGGACAATGCAGCACTTGCCAAAGCACCACCACAAGTCACCTCTCAGAACTCTGTTGGACAGATCAAGGATCTGATTCTACAAGATGAAGGACAATTTGGTATACACATCTCAGCTGTCTCTAGCTCTTGCCACTGACTCCCCTACAGCTACATCTGCAAAACAGGCCCCAAGTACCAGCTGGTTCTCAGCAAAATACTGTTAACACCTCCAGTGAAGGGTGCTCTTGTTGGCAGATGTTGCAGAGAGGCTGAGCACAGTTTCGGACAGCCTGGGCTGGCACAGGGGAGGGTATCTAGAACGTGTTGAGTTCCAGACATGGGGAGTCTCCTGCTATTTTCAGAATAGCAGATTTTAATCTTCCAGAGGTGATGCACTGGGGGCTTTTCCAATAATAATTTTTCTTTTCTAGTTAAACACAGAATGGTCAGATATGCTTTTAGAGCCTGGCCTGATGCCTGTGAAAATACAAATTTTGTTTAGATACTGCCCCACCTCTGTAGTGTTTTTCTCCTCTTTTCTAATTGACACCATATAAACTCAGAAGCTGTCTTTTTAAGAGCTGCAGCAAATCCTGCTCTTTCTTCTCTGGCAGAAGTCATAATCCTCTCTGTGACATCATAATTGTTCCTGCAATCACCAGCTGTGATGCCACAAACAAAGGATCCAGCTTTATGAGGGAGGAAGGGGAATAAACAGCTGGAATAGATAAACTGTTTAAGAAACATACATCCTATTTTGTAACATTAATATTACAAGTGGGGTATGAGAAGAGAAAAAGCAGTACAAGGCATATTGAAAAAATGGGGTTTAGAAGAAGAAATGTCTCTGAGTAATGGATGTATGTCCCTGCTAAATAATTTCTGGCAGTGCAGAACTGACTTAAAAGCCCATGTCATTATCCCTCTGTGTATAGAGATTTCAAAACAGGGTAGAGCTAGCACAGCTCAGGGAGAAAGGCTTGGAGTTAAAGAGACACATGTGGCTAAAATTGCTTGCTACTCTGGAGACCCCAGTTAGCACAACAGCTATTGCGACCACAGAAACTTGCAACCTCCTTTACAGACTCCCACACCTCCAGCTACATTTGAGGTCTGTCTCAGGATTGTTTTCAGAGTTTTAATGAAGCATATGAGGATCTTTGAGGCTTTCTGGAAATGAAAACAGTGATATCATCTCCTCTGAACAAATCTGAGGAAACTTGACATAATAGATTGGATAAATACATGGAAGAATGTATTTAGCAGCATTCTACAAATACAGACGAATTAATCAGTAGAGGTGGTGTTTTCAGATTTCACAGAAAACAGATTTTCACGAGTTTCCCTCTCCTCCTTCAAAAGATGACTTTGTATCTACCGCATGCAATGAAACTAGGTATTCCAGTCTTGATCTGCCATGTTTAACTCCTGAATGTCATCAAAACATCTTTTTACTTCCAGAAATCTTCATAACAACATTCTTAGGTATATGATTTATGCTGTTAGACTCCTACAGTTACACAAAGCAAATGCTATGCAAAGTCACGGAGCAAAAATTTCAAAATCATGTGTGCTGCTTTGAAGCTAAATTGTTAAAAGTATAAAAAAACAGAAAATAATTATGTTCTTTCTTTCATGTTATATATGGGAAATTCAGGTCAGATATTTTCTAAAATGGTGATTACAGAAAAAGCCCCTGTATCTGGTGTGCATTATTTTAATGCAAACAAACACACTGCAGGCAGTCCTACCTTTGCCCTCCACATCAGCCAGAGCTTGAAGACATCAACATGCCGTCCACATTGCAAAGCCTTATCTCCCGTGTCGTAAGACAGGTCATAGTGCTTGTCTTGTTGAAAGAGGTAGGAAGCATGCATTTGATTGCAACTCTGCATCAGCCCCTTATAGAAACAGAGACACAAAAAATAAGGTTGGCACTGATGTGACTTCTGTTTTGAGCACTGCTTTGGGCAACAGGCTGCACAGCAAGAACTACAAACACCCAAATTCAGTGGAATATGTGTCCAAGGGCAAAAGAAAGATCAAAAAAAAGGGACAAAACCAGACAGCTTCTCAGTGGGACATGTTTTTCACATCCCATTCAGCGCCCAGGACACCTCGGTATTTGACTGAGCAATGTGCAATCCACTCCCAGCATCAACACATTTTTTAAAGAAAGGCCGGACATTGTGCTTCCTAGCATCATTATACACAATTTCATTTTTGTATCCTGCTCTTCATTCCTTGTTCTGGTTCCTTTTCCTCCTTTCCTTGGAAAGCTTTTTTACTGGTTGAGTCAGACCAAGCCAATTTGATGACTAATCTAAATAATATCACACCACTTTTCTAATTGCTTTGATCTCTGAAATTCTGATTTTCATTGTTTTCTTTCTTTGTAGGCACAATTCTTTTCTGCAAATCCCTCAGCTGCAGATTGGATGAAGTGGTATAGAAAGCTTTGAACAGACAGAAGACCACATGGTGTTTAAACAGCCAGCTAGAGCTATTTCTGGGCTGCAAGATATGATTTTGAGGGGTAATGGGTATAAACTGAAAGAGGGTAGATTTAGACTAGACATTAGGAAGAAATTTTTCACTGTGAGGGTGGTGAGACACTGGAACAGGTTGCCCAGAGAAGTTGTGGATGCCTCATCCCTGGAGGTGTTCAAGGCCAGGCTGGATGAGGCTTTGAGCAACCTGGGCTAGTGGACGGTGTCCCTGTCCCTGGCAGGGGGGTTGGAACTCTATGATCTTTAAGGTCCCTTCCAACCCAAAACATTCTATGATTCTATGAAAGCATGAGGTTTCCTTTTTAGCTTTTCAAGTGAAATGCAGATAGTCATGTTCTGGCTCTAGTTAAAGTCCTCAACCAGTTTTAACGTATTCCTTAGGGCTGTTGCCTAAAACCGCAATTTCCAGTCCAGGAAGAATTGAAACTTGGCTGTTTATCATCAAGTCTAATCTTTATGTGTAATTTAAAACTGAGATAGTAAAATGAGAGGGGAAAAAATATCAGCTTTCTCCTAATTGGAGCCATCTGTTCTCACTAGAGGTCAAGGATGGTACTGACTCCAACCAGGCAGGATTTGTCTTGGGGAACTGACCCAGAGGGCAAATAAAAGCCAGCTTCTCTCTTCCTAAGTGCAAATACTTCGTACACAATCTGTTGTACAGCTGTTAGCAAAACAGTGATCAGCTTTTTGATAGCTGGTCTAGTAAGTGGTGGCTGTATAGCATCTGTCCCAGTAACTGATGGTTATATGAAAATTACAGGCTTTAAGGGTAATTCGAATTCTACTACTAAATTAAATGTCTACTTTTTATTCCCAGTGAACTGTCTTCCCTTTTTATTATCATGTGCCCAAAGTGGATATATGGATCAGAGTTGGTCTGAAATATCTTATCATGAAAGTCTAGAAAGTGTAATGATGCCTAGATTCTGAACCAAATGCCACGCTGCATGTATACTATACAATTCACGGTAAGAGGACCAGAGTTTGCCTACAGTTACATTTTATGCTACACAGAAACTAGTGGGGTTATACAACTATGCACTCACAACTTAACTATGGATATTTTGAATGGAAAGCCACACAACTCTGCACAGACATTGCGACTAACTGGATCTATAATTTCTGCTAGACAGCTGCTTTAAATTGCTTTTGCAGTCACAGCCTGGTATGTAACTAGAGGTCTACCTCTCAGTTGCTTTTATATCCTCATCACATTAGCAAATATTAGCTATGACACAGTTATGAAGAAAACACCCAGGATTTTCAGAAGCAAAATGTCAGAAAGGATCAGAGAAGCAAGTATACTGGGACATACCTCTTCTCTTACTAGCAGGGCTGAACACTGCAGCGGGACGCCCATCATCTTGTGAGGGTTCCAGGTCACTGAATTGGCCCTAGGACAGCAAACCACATGAAAGTCAGACATTGTACTATGGTAGTGAAACAGCCATTTAGTAATGGAGACATTTAGTAATAACAACAACAACAACAATAATAATGGACACATAGTAATGCACACCTTTTTCTTTTTCTGAGCAAGCAAAGCTGAAAATAATCATGGCTGATATTAGGAAAGCAATGCCTTCACAATGGACCTAATCTACTCTAGTTGGTTTTTGGATGACAATTCTGTCCACTTACTGCAGGATAATTGCTCTAGTCACTAAACTTAATCAGAATGAAACTTTCTGGGAGTCATCTATACTTCATAAACATAGGGCAAACTTCCTAAAAACACCCACCTGACTGATGAACTTTCTAAAGGCACAGAGCTGATTAAAGTTGCACATAGGGAGCTAGCAAACTAGCATATTCCCTCCCATCGATTCCAGTTTCAGTAAGATTTTAGTAAGTAGCTCACACAGGCATGTTTGAAAATTCCTTTAAATACTTTTGGGGACCTGTAAGTCTCTGAGTAACTTGGAAAACCTGGCCTAACATCATTTTTGTCATTGCTCTGCTGATGGTAAATTTTCATAGCTCCTTAATTTTAGCTTGGCTATGATAATTCACACAACTGGAGGACTAGGGCCAAAATTACCACAGTAATAAACATAGAACTGATCCACCCTTCCACAGGAGTCTGATCCTGCCTCCCTTCAGGACACATTCACTGCAAAAATAACTGTCAGCCCAGATCTTCTGAACAAACAGGGCACTGTCACAATACAGCTTAGAGAGGAGACATTTGGGACTGTGGCAAGGGCTGAATGGAAGATTGTCCAGTTGTTTATTATTTTAATGTTGTGTTATGCTTGATTGGCTATTTGTTAATTACTATTATTACACATGATGATTAGCTGACAGATGTAACATTTGTGTCCTATTTGGCAGGCTGTCAAGGATGCATAGTGCTCAGGATTTCATGTAGTGCAGTGATTTGAGTTTTGATGGTATAAATTGGTATAAATCAGTCAACTGGGGTGTGTAAAAACTCATAGGACCCAGGACACACTTGCAGGCAAAATTTATGTGAACAGAGATGAGCATGTTGGAATCTGGCAGTATTTTCCTTTGTAGGCTTTGGAGGCAGCACTATAGGTTTATGCATGTTCTTATCATTTCCTGCCAAATCGCTTCCACTCCTTCAAAGAAAGCAACTCCAAAAATGACATAGACACCATGCAGCACTCCTGTGCTTTCTTCTTGGCTATTTAAATAGGACTGCACAAGTGCCTGATGCAAAATCTGTAGGGAACAGTCATCCATAGGCAACATCTGGCCACTTGGCTTGGCTTTTCGAGTATTTGGCAGCTTTTAATTAGCTCAGAGTCAGTCATCTGATTACAACACCAAAGCTAATGATTCAGAACATGCATTAAGGTCTATGAATTTCCTTGATACGATACTTTTTGATTTTTATCTTGCCTATGCAGAATCAGGCAGAAAATAACAGTAGTGGTATGGGTTTTCTCAAGCAAACAGATTATTTACTGACAGTAGTCAGACGTTAATTGTCTGCCTAAAACATTTAATTTGCCCTAAGGTCATTTATTTCCCCAATTACATTCCAATTGCACACAGAAAAAAAATAATTATGAAAAATAAAAATCTACCATTTTTCATTCGTTATCAGTTATTCTGGGCTTCAGCCATCAGTATGTGCTTGAAGAAATTGCTGACTGAGACAAACAGTGAAGTAAAAAATCTACATGAATCCACAGATGTTCTTTTAAAGCATCTCATGTTTGCCCAAATAACTGAGCACCAAGCACCTATGTGATTTTTTGGCTGTGTGTCACAGACAGAAGGCTGTGTGTCACAGACAGAAAAAAAAAGACTAAAAGTTTTCCTTTAGAGATTTCAAATGGATGACTGGAGAGATTCAAGACTGTCAGAATTTGGTCCTCAGCCATCATTAAAAACACACTGATGTGTATTCACTGACCAGTAGCAGCCCCAGGAAGCATACCCACAGCCTGTATGGGAGTGCTCATTCAGCTGCAAACGCGCTCTTCTCACGTAGCTGCCACCCCTTGCCCAGGCCTCTGGGAGAGGGACACCAGATGGAAACTCCTGATGGTGGCCAGACCTATCTGCTCCAGACACCAGGGGACATGCTTCCCTCAGTGTGCCTTGCAGCAGCTTGAAATCTCCCATGTGGAGGGCACAGTAAGGATGCTGGTACAACTCTTCCAGCCTTTGATAGGAGGATTTTTGCTGGACTGTCTGTTATCAGAAGGATGGGAGTCCTCAGGGCACAGAGTGCTCCATTTAATGCACCTTCCTTGTACCTTTCTCTCCTATAATATCAGCTCAACTTTTCTTCTATTCAGACCTGCAATAACTGGGTTGTACTCAAATATCTACAATAAAACAGGCACGTCCATAAAAGCTGGGTCTAATAAGTCTGTTCTAAAGGTATCCACATTTGAGATCTGGAGAAACTGTAATGAGCTGCTGTGTCCATCAAGCAGCAGAACAGCACTGGAAATGACAAATTTCCTTAACTCATTGCCAAACACATGGAGGTGATGCTTAGTAAAGCACTAGATAAAATGCAGTGAAGCTTGGGACCTAAAGCACATTATTTGGAAAATTCTCCAGTATAGATTCAGCCTTAACTTCTCATTCCAGCAAAATCTGGACAGCAATCTGGGAGGCAAACTCTTCTCATACTCTGTCATCACAGGTAACTGGGTAGATTCTTCTAACTTGCTGGATATTTGGATGTATGTCCTTTTAAATGCACAATATGTAAGTCTGGAGTGCTGGAGGCAGTCTTAACTAAATCAAACTCATAGTACCATTGGCTGTTTTCCAAATTTTGCATGTGAGATATATGAGAAAGGAACTGAATTATCAAGGTATCCTCCTAATCTTCAGGAACAGGATAAGGCAGTTGTTTGTAATTCTAATTGTCAAGGAACAGCAATTCAATTTAGAGATAAAAAAGGCAGAAGGGAGTAATAATTTACTCTCGAACAGCATGAGCTTCAGAAAACACACGAATATGAGAGTGACTCCATCTAGCCCAGAATACTGTCTCTAGCAAGTGGCCTAAATAGGTGCCTGGGAAGAATACAAAACAGGGCAAGCATATACGACCTTCTTCCAAATATTCTCTGAGCCCCCACTTATTTGTAGCTCACAGAAGCCCCTAATGTTTTCTGTTTGTCTTCCCTTGAACACAGGTAAATCTTAACATCCTGTGGCAAGGAGTTCCACAGCTTAACTAAAAGCAGCTGTTTGTACATGTACTGGCTCAGTCCTTCCAGACTCTGAACTGGACTGGCATCACTTACGTTCATCTGTTTGTATGTGCAATGTTCATGAGCTCATTACTACAACCTTGTCTATCCAGGCACAGATTTACTGAGAAGATGTCACCAACACAGCCTGGAGGTGGGTGTTCTCTCTAGAAGTGACAGGGCAGTGGTCAGTGACTGCCAGGACACATGCCCAAACTGCAGGTGCATCCACCTTTTATACTTAGGCTTCAGCACGCAAGACCTCCAAGATTCATTTCTTAGAGAAATGCAATTGCTAATTCATGTTGTACACTGTATTAAACGCATAATTTCTTCACAATGTATCTTGGAGACAACATTGATTTTTATTTTTATTTATAAACATAGCTGTTATGGTAATCACAAGTGTGTTAAAATACATTTAATAAATGTGTTTAATTAACATTAATAAATCATACCTTTCAACACCATTTAACTTCCATTTGTGTTTTCTTGACATCAGGAGCCCTCCACCCCATGCTCCCTAGAAGGCAAGAGACATTATCTTAATGAGAAGAGAACTCTGCGTTCCTCTGTGACATCTGTGTGTTCACATCAGTTTGGGGCCCCTTCTTCCTTCTTGCTGATGTGGCATGTTCCAGAATGACCAGGCAGATGGGGCCTGAGGCATTAGCTGTACTAACAATTTTATTCCAGTAGCTTGGAAGCAGTGGTTTATAGCCCATCATCTTGAGTGCCCACCCATCATCTTGAGTGCCCACCCTTATCATCTGCTAAGCCCTCCCTCGCCATGTCCTCTGACACCGACACATTGTGCTGCCCCACGCAGTAATTAATGACTTGCAGAGCTGCTCCTGGGTAAGCTGCATTTTCTCTTTTAGTGACTAAGTGATGATAACAAACCGGACTGGGAATTCAGCTGCTCTGATGAGTGTCATCATATTTCAGACCACTACTGCTTGCCCCCTTCTCATTTGCCTTCTCTCACTGAAATCTGGGACAAGCAGGCATTTCATGTGACTGAGAAGCAGTCTAAGGTAAATATTAATTCTTCCTTTGAATTGGAGTGATTCTGGCTGACACAGTAATCCAAAAGCAAGATACCCAGACAGATACCTTGGAAATTCAGTTACCAAGCCTTTTTGGAGAAAAGATTTGCAAAAATTACATAAAAGCCATTCTAGGTCTGAAAGACGATACTTCAGAAAGATTTACTGGCAGGAACCCAGATAAAGTTAAGTAGCCAATCTGATAAATTTCTCCAGTATTTGCATTAATCTGTTCAGCATTTTGGGGTACTTTACTCCACATCAATGTAGCCTCTTCCTTATGCATTTATTTTGCAGCTGCTGCAGAAGCTGAGCTAGTGCTCAGTATGGTTCTTATGTATTTCTTCTACTAATGCCATTTAGAGATAAAGCTGAAGGCCAAAAGCACACAAACTAGGTCATCTTAAGTGTCCCAGTTGTTAAAAGTACCACACAGTCACAGCTCCTAAAATGTCCCCCTGAACGGAGCCATTCAGAGGAATGGGAAATTAGCACTTGGATTTAATTACAGGAACCAAATACAATGGTTTTGTACAAGATGACACTGTCCAAAATGAATAAACTACTGTTAATACACCTGGCAATCCAGTCCTCCATACAAGATTATACTTACATCCACGTGCATCCAGATTTTGTATTTCTTGCAGATGTCTGCAATAGCTATGAGAGGATCAAATGCCCCATACACCGTTGTCCCAGCTGTGGCACTCACCAGAAAAGGGACAAATCCCTGCAAGAAAGCAGAGAGGCATTGCGCAAGGTCAGGGAGCCCCAGTCTCCGGATTCCTCTTGTGCTGCCTCCACATTGAGCCCGCAAGTGTCTCCTAGAGGATGTACCTGCTACATTACACTGCTTTTCTCTTAGTTTAGATGCTACTGATATTACAGTTTCCACCTTAAGGTGGCAGCAAACTTCCAAACCAGCATCCTCCATTTATTAGGCTGCATGAGACAGGTCAGGGCTCAGAAGAACAATTCTGCTCCACACCACCTGCCTGAAACAAAACGGTCTGCTCTGCATGTCACGTAAAACAAGCCTCACCCAGGCACCACGCTGCAAGAAATACCTCTGGCGGAGCCTGCCCTGGGCTGTATTATAATTATCCCAGCGAGCGTCTGAACATGTGGTGGCCCAGCCCTGTCAGTGGGAGCATCTTGCCTGGGGGGTGTCTCCTGGGGGTAACGCGCAGGGGAGGTGTGAGGCTCACCTTCAGCCCCGTCTCTGAGCAGAGTGGGGAGAGAGGTCTTCTGAGGAAAGGAGCAATCTTCATGGAGGCCAGGGACCATGTCTTGGATTCCCCCTGCTAAATGCTGTGCCTCAGAGGAGCACACGCCACCCGTCACGTGGCTTCTGCACTATGAGGTCTCAAGTCTCACATAATTTATACTAGTGTTCTATTTCAAATTCATTTGTGGTTCTGTTGATTTCACAAGCAGTACTCAGAGCAAAAAAGGGCAAGGAGTATCTATATATTTGCAGAACTGGGGTTTAAACTATAAAAAAGGTCTAAACTTCCTTCTGCAAAGTGAAATACATGGTCAGTAGGCTTGGGTGGTACCCTATTTATATTTTGACTTATTTTACCTACTATATTGCTTTTCTTAGACAAAGTGGGCTTTTACTGAAGATCAATGTCGTTAATGAGCTTTGAATGCTATGTCTAATGATTATTTACATAAACGTTGTTGAAGACAGGGCTAAATTCATTGCATACTTTAATCTGATGTTTTAATTCTTGCTTCTACTAATGAGCACATACAAAAGTAGTACATTTTTAGAGAACATGTGGATTTTAGTTTAACTTTCATTGATTTGGTGACTCAGTGAGGAATATTTTCAAGGCATTAAAATATATACAAATTCCCCGAATTATTACTCTGTTTTTGCCAATACTCAGCTGAGGAACTGTATCATAGGTTGATAATATAAACAGAGGAGGATTTTATCCAGAGTAACATATAAAAAACCCAAACAGCTCATGGAGATTATAAAGTAGCTCTAAATCTATTTTCTCAGCAACTCTTGCCTCATTAATTCCTAGGCTACATTTCTGAGAAACAAACCAAAAGTTAATGGGCAAGCCTATGCTGTTTCACCAAGGAAAGCAAAACAACTAGCTGTAACATTCTTGTTAGTTTTGGTTGAATTTTTTTTCTTTTTTCTTTTTCAGAAGCAGAAAAGCTTAGTAAACTTACTTTTTGTTTGGCTTCAAGAATTCTTCTTTCAAGGTCTGATGGGATCATCTTCCCTCTGGAGCAAGAAAGAGTTGTATTAGAAATCTGATCTTTAAACCAGCTCTTGCTGCTGCTTCTTCACTTAATAGGAAACCCAAGTAAAGAACAAAGTGACTTGTTTGCCCAAGGCTTATGCAACATTGAAGAGCACAGAAGACTCTGTCCATTAGTCTGAGTTTTTACCCCAATTATTTTGTCAACCAGTTTGCATCAATATGGTGTTGGTAACTGAGAGGAGTTACCTCACAGCCATCCCCACTAAAGACTGATGCTGCTCCATGGAGCCTCCTGGCCCTGTTTGATGTTACAGCCCTGGTGCTATGGTCCAGGCTCCCAGGCAAAGGCTCAGCCCAGGGTCCCAAGAAGCTCGCTGGGTGCCAAACCCCATGGTCCCCTTTCCGCAGGCACAGAAAATGCCAGCTGAGCTGCATGGCCTTGAGCAGCAGGACTCAGCTCTGGTGTAAGGAGTCAACTCCGTGTTTCCACCCCAGGGATGACTTTGTTCCAGGGCAACTATTCCACAGTTTGGTGCTTTACATGTTTGCGCTTGCCTGAAGCAGGATATGAGAAGAAGCCACCAGTCTGTATTCATATGAAATGCACTGTCAAACCCTTTGTACTGACTGTATACTGTATTAGCAACGCATTTAGTATGAACCATTTACCTGAGACTCAGGAGTACAAGCCTTGAAGGCTAATTTATGAAATCCTGTAAAATAATTAGGCACAAGGTAAAACTATATTGAATACTGAGGTTTTTTCTTTGCTTTAGCCACAAGCAAGACTAGCCGAGAGTACGTGTAACAGCAATACAAACATGACAGCTTCCCACTTTACAGGAATAAACTCTTCACTGGCTTTAAGTGTTGCCCATTTATATTTTTGTGTGTATACATATTTTGAAGGACCTTTTCAGTGTGTAGTACAGTTGGACACTTTTTTTTCTATCACTAAAGAGTTCCTTCCTTTTGATATAAAAACCCCAACCGTTACTAAAGTTCAAAATAGCAGTTTTAGGGAAACAAATAAAACCCTGAGTTTTAGTTTTACTTTTACATTAAAAAAAAACCCGAAGTGTTTTCATGACATTCAGATGGATGTAAATTTTTTTTTTAAATTACTCATTTTTTGTAATAAGATACTGCTAGGTTTATCCGTGTTCATCCTTACACAGCTCACAGTAAGTCAGTCATTATTTCAGTAGAAATGCGTTTGCATTTCTGAGATTTTTGCATAATCTGTCTAAAAATTAGCCCTGTTTTTTCTCGTAGAAGTTCAAGAACTCATTGTGAGTTGCCCCCAGTTACATGTACATGTTCAGAGAAAAGTAGCACTTGTCTGATCTTCAAAAACTGTTTCTGGGATCACCAGAGGAATAAAGAAAACAAACATGCCAAAGGAAGGCAATGAGTTCTTCCTCCAGACATAGTTTAGATGTTGGTCTTTAACGGTTTCCAATTTATTGAGTTTGTGCGTAGAAACACACAGAGATGGGCAGACCCTGACAAAATTTTTTTGCCAAGACAAGTGATTATCCAGCCCGTGGTCATGTTGAGTATGTGCAGGAATCCATGTCAGGAGAGTGCAGTGTCCAAGCAATGCCAAGCTTTAACAAGGAGCAAGCAGTACGCTGGCTTTGAGTATAGTCCAAACAGACCCTGGGGCACACAACCCCCTGCTTCAAATCTAGCAAACAGCAATGCTCACTTGCACAGCATTTTCATGTGCTATCACTTGAGCTCAGGTGACTGCAACACCTAAAATGCACTGCAAAATAGCAGGCTTCTCCTTAGACAAACCTCACCCAGATAATGTGGCAGGAGGTTGCAGGAGGTGTGCCAGGCAGCGTGAGAGGCAGGAGGGCTACTGGGACAGGCAGAAGAGGCTCAGCAGCAAAAGGACACTGGGGACAGAAGAAGTGATGGTGTCAAAGTCTTCTCATGTTGCCCACATCTGTATACAGTCTTCACTGCTGTCACACCTGCCTGAAGTGTTACGACCCCAAACCTGCAGCTAATACACTCCTGCGACCAATATGTCTGCGTGGTAGTAGAAGATGCAGCGGTCATCCAGCCTGGGGCATCAGCAAGAACATTATTTTCTGCTTGTTTCACTGGCTTGAAATTCACCACACATTTACACAGTCCCATGGCAAAACCAGGCAAACTTGGCAGGTGTGGGTCAGAATGGGGAAGTGTGCCTGGTCATGCTGGAAACATCAAAAAGATTTTCTGGTGCTCCGTCACCCTTCCACAGGTCCGTATCTTCACAGAGGGTCCTCTCCACTGCACCAGCCCCTATCCTGTGCAAACAGCCTGCTTTGTCCTGGTGGTGCCTGCTGGGATTTGGTGAGATGCAGTAATCCTGTGGTTTACTTCAGGCTGGCCTTGTGGTCTTCACAGAAAATCATCACATTGAATTCACGTAAGAAAAAAAGGAAGACACGACTACGTTGATCCATGTCTGTATTTAGTGAATAAAAACAATTGGAGGTTTCTTTTGATGCGTGTTGGTTGTGTTGATGTTGTCATTAATTCCGCTTCAAGGTGTGCTCCGTCTTTCGATAATAGAGAGATAATACACCAACAAGTCCATATGCAGGTGCTGTGATTAGTTAGCACTGTAAATTGCTTAGTTGGTGCTCCTCTTTTCACACAGGAGCAGAGTATTTTGATAGCAATAAAACCTTCCATTTACACTAGAGTCACAAATGATTCGACACTTTATAATAATACCTGGGACTCACAGTAAGAGCATATTCTATTGAAAAGATTCTCAGTAGAATCAATATGGACTGCCCTATTAATTTTTGTCCCACAGAAAGTGCATTTTTCCTAAAATTGAAAATCTTCATCAAAACATGTTGATTTTGTTAATATTCCTTTGCTTTCTCAAAACGGGTTTTCACAGAGAATTAAAACCTTTTAGTTGGGTGAGTTAAACATGGAATTATCCCCCACTGGTTTTGTAGTGCTTATGGGATCTGTGGGTTAGGTGTGTGCTGTGCTACTGCTCTCCATGGGCCATCCCCCTCCCTGGCCTCTGCTGCCCACAATGCTGCCAAGACCCTTCTCAGCACATCCCACTGCAAGGGCATCCCCATCAATGGCGCTGTGGGAATGCAGTCCAGCTGAGAAGGATGGTGGAGGCATGAAGTAACAGAATT
>NW_010107046.1:11446-16843 GCF_000699245.1 Pterocles gutturalis | reverse complement strand
TATATATATTTTTAGGGAGTATGGGACAAGGAGAAACTAAGCTCTGATGAAAATAACTTTCATTTTTATTTGCTCTTTGTCTTCTTTGCTGAAAATATCATAGGACAGGGGAATTCAGAAGAGAAGATGTGTTTTATTATATACAGTATGGGGGCTAAGGAGGCTTTGACCAAGGCTAATGCTTCAAGACACTGCTATCATGTGTTTAATAAATGTTACTAATATCACATCCTTAAAAGCCAGAGAGAGTTGTCCCTTCATTTTAGCCTGAATAGAGCTCAGATTTTCGTCCTGAAGTTAGTCAAAACTTGACCTAAATTTCATTGTAGGACTCACAGCTTGCTCTGGAGTTTCCATTTAGAAAGAGCCAAGTTCCAGGCTGTTAAGAAAACTTTTCAAATTTCATTAAGAAAATTTCCCATGTCTCCTCTTTCACCATAATGTCACTTGCCTCTGAAATACTGGAATTCACTCCTTGCTTGAGGCAAGATACAGGAACAAATGGACCACACAGTCTAATTGACTATAATAAATCCTGTGTTCCTCGATAAAACATCATACTTTTAGTCTTCTGTTTTTTCTCTGAAACCATGCTGTGCTTTTGAGACTGGAGAGCATATTGGAAACCAAAAGTCCAAGAGGTTCGCATGCACAACAGAAATGTCATGTTTGCTGAAATACAACTTGGCAATTTTCACCTACAAGTCTCAATAATTGACCTTATATTCAATATCAAGTGTAAAATCATTACAAGGAATTCCAGTAAATGACACAACATAAAATGACATTGTTTTTGCTGTGATTCAGATTTCTTCTTTTGTTGTGTTTTCTGTCCTAGTGATGGGTTATGTGAAGAAGATAAAATTATATTCTCTCCAGGGGAGTGTTTTTAATTACATGTTTATTCCATGTCAGCTTTGAAACAGCAAGTTCCACAGTGTTTCACAATCCTTTGATGGGTTTATCCTCACTGAATCTGCATGAGTCCAAAGTTTTGGAACCTGCACTCACCTGCCTCATTATCAGGACAATTGATGGTGAGAAAATGGCAGCACCACAATTCACGGCAATTAGTCCAGTGGGAAATTCACCCTACAAGGTTGCTGGTGAGAAAACCAGATCAGGTACTGTCTCTCACTAAAACCCAAAGAGGTTGGGTAAAAAATGTTGTTGACACTGAATTATGACCATCCAGGTCTTTCCCAAATCACTGCAAGGTCACCATCACCAGGCAGGTGAATATTCATCACATTTATGATTTATGTTTGTCTGTGCAGTAGCACAGCATGTCTTTTGTGGAGGTTAAGAGCATTTTTACCTCTTTCAGAACAGATATTAGTAAAAGTGATGGGGAAAAGGGAGCTGGCATATCTAGCTAGATCAGTCTGCGGAGTTGCTACCCTGCAGTTGTTTCCAGCCTCCCTGCTGTCCTGCAATGAAAGAGCATTCCCCACCCAGGAATGGAGGTGAACAGGTAAACACTAGGAAACAATACTGTTAATTTAACTTCCAGGCTGACTTTCTACCTTATTTATCTCTTCAGAGGAGAAGCTGGGTGGTGAACAGCAGTATACAACACCCTGCCCTGGTGTGAATTCTCCTAGGCTACATTTCCAAGGTGGAGTTATCCATAAACATCCCACAAATATTATACATTGGTATGTATCTCCTAAAACACAGGCCAGGACATTTCTTTCAGCACATCCAAGGAAAAAATCATGGTTGCTGAGGTTATCAGAAGCACATGAAGCACCTCAACCCATCAGCTCTGTCAACAATGACTGGGTTGCACTTAGTGTACTTCATGCAATCTACTACAAGCTTGCCTAGGAGTTACAATAAAGAAGTCATGGATGCCCCATCCCTGGAGGTGTTCAAGGCCAGGCTGGATGAGGCTTTGAGCAACCTGGTCTAGTGGAAGGTGTCCCTGCGCATGGCAGGGGGGTTGGAACTCGATGATCTTTAAGGTCCTTTCCGTTCAATGATTCTATGATTCTACTTCATCCTCCAGATACTTTGAGTTCTCTGAGTACTTGTAAAATGAAATTACATTTTTATGCTTCAACAATATAGAGCAAATTCTCATCTATCCATGCTAAAATAAGCAGGTAAGGGACAATTGAGGTGGTAGGCACAAACCTTGTGTCTGGTGCAAAACCAGCTCTGTTTAACTGTACCTTTTACTAGAGACTTAGCACAGGTTCAGTGAGACCAGTCTGCTCCTGTATCCATCTCTTAGCAAGGCTACAGTGAGTATTTATGGTAATGAAAGGTCATATACTAGAACAAGAACAGTTGCATAAGCAGGCAGACCTACTGCAGAGCACACCACCACAGCAAATATGTTGCTTAACCTGGTACTCAGTGCAGAGACATCCCAAATGGCCTGGTAGAATCCGCCTGGGTTGGCTACATTTATTAGTTTCTGTTCAGCTCCAGCCATGTCTCATATAAAATTCAATTCTGTCAGGGATGTTTTGCAAAAAGTAGTTCACATTTATTCTTCTCAAATTCTGCTGCACCCCTTAATAGTCTTCCCTTTTTCCTATCACTGAGGGAAACTTCTGAGTTGGTTTTACACAGTGGTGCCAAGAGACATAATTTTCACAATGCTAGATTTTATAGAGAGAAGGAAAAAAACCTCGCTCCCCTGTACCACCTTACTCTTTATTTTTAAGCAGACTTTAAATACTAATAATGAGTTCTTTGGAATCTGATCTACCAAAAATAGTCTGTTTATATACTGACAAGTGAAAAGATGAAGTTAATGAACCTGAAGTGAAGTTTTGATCCATCACACTAATAACAGCAACATCATTCTTTACATTTGTCAAATGCCTCCGTTACTGTAACATCTCACAGTCATTAGTGTGTTCAGCTCAACTGCCTTAGGAAAAATAGCCTCCATTTTATCTATTAATATTTAACAGACAAGGAAGTTAAAGGACCTGTCAAAAGCCACCCAGGGCATTTGTGCTGTAGCTGGAAGCTAAATCCAGAAATCCCAATTTTTTTGAGTCAGTACTTTAAGCACAGGACAAAACCTTGTTCACCGTCAGTCTTCAGCATACAAAAAATGCAATCAGAAAGTATCAAGACGCTGTGGTGTTGTTCTTTCTAAGACATAACTTGGGTACTAAGAAAACCAGACTCAAAATGCTTGTCCTTGGGAGAATTCTTATGCTTCAGTATCCAAGAAGTACCGAGGGACAGGAACAAAGGTGTTGTTTAAATATTTTTCTATAACCTTTTCAAGGCTACAAGAGCTGAAACATGGGTGGCATTTTGAAGACATGTTCCGTGGATTCAGCTTTAGGATAAGCCATGCTTATTTAAGTTTGTTGTTATCAACATGCAGGTCAGGTATCCAAGCTTTGGTCAATAGAGAGCTGATCAACATGATCAGAGGATTCTAGACAATAGTTCAGTTCACTCTGAAACAGACATCATAGATAAGATTCAGTTGCCTAAACATAGATATCTAGTGGCATTTGTGGTGTCCTTGGATGTCTCTGATGGTCAAATCAAGCCTGATGGCTGTATGCTTGTTCACACATTCATTTAAGTATTTCTGCCTTGACCTGAATACCACTTTTTTCATGCACTTCATTTCAATTTATTAAATTTCTAAAAATCAGCAGCTGAAATAAATTCCTGAGTGATGACCATGGTCTTTCAGGGACATCAGGGCTATCTTCTTGCTTTGCAGGGTGTATTCTACCAGTATTGAGCAGGTTTTCTGGCAGTGCATCAAGATTAAGAACCGTCCTCTCTGACGGGAGCCTTAGCCCCTTTCCAGCTTCTGTCTGGCACATGTTTCCATCTACAATCAGATGCCATTAGTTGTTGTGTAGAGGGCCACAATGATCTGGCCAGACCAGGGTCCTAGGCTTGATAGACACCAAGTGAAACATTAGATCTGCTGCTAACCAGGGAGGACTGTTACCCAAAACTAAGCTCTCAAGTATGTGATCTCATTTCCCTCTTCTCAAAGATTTGCATTATATTCCCTAGAAAAATGTAGGCCAGAAATGTACTGGCAAAGTGCTTCATGGAACTGCTCTTTCCTCTTCACTGCGAGAAAAGAAAATACCTGCACAGGCGACAGTAAACAGCCCCAAAGTCCATCTGATGTCCAGATGGCTTCTTACATTTATAGGATGAAGGTGACCTATTTCTGTCCAATTTGCAGTGGCAAATATCTGGTCATTTTTAATTTCCCATTCAGACGTGATTATCTGATGGTCACCTTCAGAGTAAATCTGCAATGAAGCTTGACTTCATACAGCTGGATCCACACTACGAAACGAAAGATCATGCTGTCATCAAGACAGATGAATCGTATTTCTATTGTCTTTTATACTTCCAAGCTGGTCAGAAAATTGTAGGTATAACTTCTGACCAGTTCCTGCCTCCCCTAATTCATGATTCTCTGGAATGGAATAAAAATAATTGCCCAAAGTTATCTTTTTTGCTGAAATTTCAGTGGTATCCCAGCAAGGACCAATTACCTGTTGATCAAGACATATGAGCACTTGCACAGCCTGACCACCTAAATCTTCCCACAGCACTTCTCAACTCCTGCTCTCCATACCCTCATCTTTCTATGTCTTTTCCACTAGCCAGCTGCCATGGAAGATGACAGAGCTTCATTTTTGTTGTGGAGAAGATTGAATGCGAGGTGAGTACTTGGAAACTTTTGAAAAACAGGTTCTTAAAAATATCTGCTCAGGAGAGCAGAGGAGATTCATTTTTATATGTTCTCTCTTTTTTTTTTTTTTTTTAATACTGTTTTTTCTGCCATTCAGAAGTTTTGGCAGATGCTTGAACTCCACTCATGAGGGCTAAAATGCCTGATTATTCCAACTGCAGTTTTATTCCCCAAAATATATTTAAATATTGTTCAAACATGTCTTCAAGGAAAAGACACTTCTTGTTTTCCATCCTGACAGGGTAGACTTAAAGGAGTATGACTGAAACCAAAGAGATCTATTTCCCCTTCAACATCATTTGGAATAATAAATGATAATGAGTGATATTTGCAGGTTGCCTTTCAGCTTTTTGATTGCAAAATAATGAAGAACACTTAGCCTCTGCCATGCAGGTGTTGGATCCAGCTGTTCACACGAGTGATTGCTTCAAAAGACCTTTGCCTGAAGCATTTAGACACTTTGAGCACAAGTGAGAGATCCGTGCATAGAGATCATTAGTTTCACTCTACATTAAAACATTTGATGTCTGAGTGCATGAGTAGAGAGGAAGAGGTAAAACAGACCACTGAGACCCAAGAGTCTTAGTACTTTATACATCATTTTTTCACTCTGGAGAGTTTTGCTGGAGGTATCACATAGAATGAGGTGTTGTTAAAAGGGACATAGGACATGAAATCCTATCTCC
>NW_010107046.1:0-11425 GCF_000699245.1 Pterocles gutturalis | reverse complement strand
CATTCCTCCGAAAAAAGGTAAATCCACCAAAAGTGATTTCTCCTTCTCTGCAGGGGGAAAGAAACCTAACTTGGCCTGTTGTTTCCTCATCCATTAAGATGATAATCACTTAAAAGATGGTCACTGATGTTTTGCAAAAGCAGATTTTCTAGGGTTGGGTTTTTTTTTTTTTTAATTTTTCTTCCTGGCATATCAGCCATATTTCCTCTGTATTGCTTCTTTCACACTATTCTGCCTCAAGCAACATACAGGCATAGAAGACAAACCTCTCTGCATTTCCCAAAGGCTCCTAGCAAAGTTAAATAATGTCTTCAATAACTGCAGCTATAACTGATTAATCTAAGATACACAAAAATTAATCCAGTGACAATATACTTCTGTAAACTCACAGTATTGAATGTGATTGTCCTGACACTGCTGTTTGGACCCCAAACTTTTCAGCTATGCAATGAGGGGTATCAAGAAAAGCTGAAAGCTCAGAGATTGGACAATATGGGACCTCTCAAATACAAATCCACAGAGCTGAGTGCTTCCAAGTCCTACCAGTAGAAGTCTTTGTTAAACAGGGGATCTTGCAGGGATAAATGGACTAAGCTTATCTGAAATTGTCCAGGAACAAAAATCAACAGCCTAAACATACTGAGTCAGGAACCAAACAGAGTCAGCCAGTTACATCTAAATATCAGCTCAATATCTACCCTTTCCAGACAGAGGATTATTTGGAAGGACACGTGTGTTTGCTGATTTCCTGGTTATTTGGCACCTAAGCTTGTAAGTCTGCATTAAAACGTTCTGAATAGCTGGGGAGAGGTAGCCACCTCCTTTATTTGCTGAGCAAGGATTGATTTATTTATAGACCTAAGCAGAAATTGCTGGCATCTCTGTCTCAGTGGGATTCCCAAAGCACCCAGGTGATCCAAGTGGCTTGTGCAGCAGGAAGGCACTGGATCCCATCCCAGAGGTACTTGGCAGACCAAGTAGTAAAATATCCTTGGCCTGATATAAAAGGAATGTTCTGAATAGAAGTAAAATACATACTCACTAGTCGAAATAATAACAATGCCTGACTGTGTATGGGAGATCCCAGCTAAGAAGGGCACGAGGGATGATTTCATGGGTAAGAAGGAGATGAAGTATGAGATGCACCATGCTTGAGATTTTGCAATATTAGACTAAAACCAACACTTCCACAGGATATAAAGCACTGATATGGCCACTCTTTTTGCAGCTCACAATGATGGGCTATATTAAGGCTGTATTTCAGAAAACGATTGGGGTCATCTCTCTGTGTCACTCTAGCTTTATGCTGGGTGAGATACTGTCTCTCTTCCAAAAGCCAACCTAAAGCCATTATAATCTCCATGCTATCATGCGTTGATCCAAATCAGAGGTGTCCTGGAATGTGATCCAAGAGGATATCAATCCAGAATTAACAATCACAGACCGATACGTCACTACTGAGTCCAGCTCTGTTGTCAACATCTTTAAACAAGATGATGAAAAAAACCCAGAATGTGTATAGAGAGAGTGGCAAAAATAATTTGATGGCTGGAAAAATGCTGCATTGTGAAAAAAAAAAAAAAAATTAAAGAACTCAATCTGTTGAACTTAGTAGAAAGAACATTCATTAGAATGCATAAATACCTTCATGGGGAGAAAATACCGGGCAATAAAAGGCTGTTTAATCTGGCAGAGAAAAGCAGGACCAGAACTGTTTACTTGAAGCTGAATTCAGACAGACTCCAATCAGAAAAAAAAAAATGGAGGAGAGGATCACTGTTGAATCCGACAGCCGAAAGAAAGCGGGGAGTCTGTCTCTCCCTGTCTTTGCATTGAATCAGACCATGAGAAAAGTCCTTTTAGAAGAGGCTGAGTGAAAGGCAAATCTGGGCAAAGTGCAGGAGGTAAATCTTTGAATTGATCTAGAATTGATCTCGAAAAACAGGGTAAAGGGTTATGCTGTACAAACAGCACTCACTATTTGGTCTCAGCTTTAATCCCACACCAGGATCAATGGTGCCAGGCACTGAGGAGGAAACTGGATGATTGCTTTCATCTGCAGGACATTTACAGTCCGGTTATAGGACCAGGAGGAGACCACTGGATACCTAAAAGGAATAAAACAAAAAATGGGCATTGCGATGGTCTGTGTCTTGGCAATTCCAATGATCTGTTTTCATAGTTAAGCCATGGTACATATCTATTATTCACTCACTAATTACTGTGGGCCTTTCCAATTCCCATGTCTCTAACAGAACAGAATAAAACTGGAAAAAAAATACAGGAAAAGGTGATGGGGATTATCACAGGAGTGGAACAATCTCCTTGCAAAGAATGACTAAATAAATTAGGTTTCACCATCCCAGAAAATTAGGCTGTTTGGAACTGACAGAGGTCTGCAAAGTCTTGAGTGGTCTCTAGATGGGAGCAATTGTTTATTCGTCATCTTCTTTGAAAAGAGAGAGAGAAAGAGAGAGAAAGAGAAGAGGAGAAGGAAGGGAAGGGAAGGGAAGGGAAGGGAAGGGAAGGGAAGGGAAGGGAAGGGAAGGGAAGGGAAGGAAAATTCAATCAACTGATGACTACTAAATACAATAGCATCACCTCCAACTCCACAGATCTCTGTAGGGTAGAGTAACATGTTGCAGTGTACCTCTCTCTGTCCTGAAACTATCCCCTTGGCATCTGCTATTGAACATGATTTTCAGTACATCCACACCACATTCCTCAGGCAATGTGAAATCCGACTGCCTGTGCTTCATAGCTAATGACAGCAATGTGGGTACGCTCAAAGCCATTGCAGGATTTTCTGTTTTTTTCCGACAACAGTGCTTTGATGTTCCAAGTCATTAGTGAAAAAATGAATTTTAGCACAGGAAAACTACATGTTTAGCTGCTTCTTACCCCCCAAAAATGCTGTCTTTTTGTATCAATGTGGATACTGGTCATTACAAAATTACCACAGCCCAGGTTTGTTAATGCAATTTTATCTAGAAACAGCTGTAAAAGATGCATGGCCTCCATGGTGACACCACAGCAATATGTGACAATCCATGAGTTATCAAACACGGCAGAAAAAGGGGAGATAATCTTCCAAGACAAAAGTACATGAGTTCCTTTATGAGCAAACAATAAAGCATTATAAAAAACATTTATCTCCCCATCTATCAGGAAAAATACCATAAAAAATACTCCATAAGTAAATGAAAGACATAAAGAAGTGAAAGGGAGAATAAAAAGTAAGTATCCATTTATAAAATACAGGCATATTTCCAGAAACAGAAGTGAATCAAAGTATAAAACCTTTTTTTTAAAAAAAAAAGCTTAAAAATCATGAAGTATCACCCACCTCTAATTATAATCACATCCCTTTGTCATCAACCAACAATTATGATCTATCTATTAAGATTTTAGATTATAGGCTGCCTCACACTGCTAAAGAGTGGCAGGCCGTATAACATTTTGAAAATGAGCATATCAGTAAGGGTTCTTATTATTTTCAAAATCAAATGTGTGTATTGCAACATTGTAATTTTGGTGTTTTGGGGTGGTTTTTTTTTGTTTGTTTGTTTTTTTATTAAACTGAACCACAGCTGACAGCTCTTAGAAATTAATATATTGTTAAGGATGCACTCCAAAGACCTGCAAGATATACTACTACCCTCAAATAATCCTAAATCACAAGTCTTTCTTCCCTGCTAATGTATTTTGCTTCCCATTACCAATGACATATTAAAGAGTTGTTTGTCATTTATATTCTCACAGACTATCATAGATGGTTTATTAAACAGTTATATAAGTCATCAATGTCAAGTTACAGTTATGCATTATTTGCTTTGCTTATTTCATTAGAATTGAGCAGCTTCTCTTAACGAAGATATTTATACTGTATAAAAGTGGAGCCCCAGGTCTAAAGAACTGCATTAGTTAAAGATCCTCAGGTGCTACATAATGTGTAGTGGTTGCAACCCCTCCATAAACTACTATTTGGGTAATTCTGTCCTAAAAGCAGGAAGAACCCTTGTGGTAATGCAGAGTGAGTCTTCCCCATCTTTAATGGCTGGCTGAGATGGATGTTGGGTGTGTTACAGGATACAGCAGACGTGTATCATGAGAAGAAGAGATATGCTCATGTCCCTACTGGTGTCCAGACAATTTTTTTTTCAGGATGTTTTGCTAGCCCTTGAAAGCATAAAACACTTCCTGGAATGCCTTAGGTGCATAATGATGTAGGATGAATCCAGCCTTCTTCTCCATCCAGATATTACTAGAAGAAGATTAAAGCAATTGGATATCTACCTGTTTTACATCTGTAAAATGCCTTCAAGAGGTGAAGCCTGAGTTAAGCTCTTGTCCTTGATGACTTTATTCTGAGATGTTGACACAGGTCCAGTCTCTGGTGTCTGTCAGTAAATAATGCTGGGACTCTTCTGAAGGACTCTTTTGCAGAGAAGATCCATTTATCAGACTCACAGCTTTTTAAAAAGCCTCAGCTGATCCATTAAGAATTGTCTGCTATAGCTCCTGACTCCAGGCACCCACTCAGCAAAGTGGTCACAGTCAGATGGGTACCTCTCGAAGTCCCATGTCTGAGTCATTACCTAAGTGGTGATGCTCATGCAGGAATGTTCTCCTTTCTACATATTATCTGTGTGACGCCAGCTTTTACTCTTCTCCCATGCAGATAAAAGCCATGAGACACTGCCTTGTGGTAAACCTCTAAAAAACGTTTGTTTTTTTTCCCTGAAACTTGCCAGTTATCACTTTGTTTCTAGCTTGAAGCCTGTAGACTTATTTCCTTTCTAAATAGTGAGTTTTGATTAACCTCACCTGAAGGTGTTCAAGAAACAAGTAGATGTGGTTCTTCAGAACATGGTTTAGTGGGTTAGGTGGTGTTGGGTTGACGGTTGGACTTGATGACCCTTGAGGTATTTTCCAACTTTAATGATTCTATGATTCTATAATTCTATAACCTCACTTACTTCTGACACTGTATTAAAGGATCCTGAATGCTTTTGCACCCTCCTCTAACACATATTTAAATTACTAAGAAGAAAACTGCATTGTGAATTGCAGTGATGCATCTAAATAGCTTTGTTCATCAGGGCATATCTAAGTACAAATGTTAAATGCCCTGGGTTCCTGCTGGAGATTTCATTAATGGGACTGGGACACCCACACCCTGTCTTCCTTTCCAACCACCCAACAGCAGATTTCTGCTGACTCCTTAAAGCCAGGCTTCTTTCCAAGAGAGGAAGCTGTGCTGAGGACTTTCTTCAGTAATGAGACCTGCAGGGAGAAGGTTTTTTTTTTTTTTTTGCTGTTTAAACACAGGTTGCCCATAATTGCTAACAACTAAATTTGGCACCGGTGTTGGAGTAAGCAGGAAAAAAAACAAACAACAACAAACAGTTTCACAAAGTTCGCTTCCATCAGTGGGGGAAAGAGAAAGGATGGCCATAAATTGACTGCTTACATCCTCATTTTGGTGTGCCACCTTGGTACAAATGTCCAGAGTAGCACAAATGTCCAGAGAAGCACAGAAAAGCAGATGCATGCAGCACTTAGAAGGCTGATTCTTCTCCAGCCAGTTCCCAATCCATCTCACTATCCTATCATCCAGACCGCACTTCCTCAGTTTAGCCACGAGGATGCTGTGGGAGACTGTGTCAAATGCTTTACTGAAATCATGAAATACTCTGAAATATGTTTGTCTGCTGGGCTGTTGCTTCTCTTGCTGCTGTCTGAACTGTAGCTCAGGGACATTAGGTTGGGGCAGTCTCCTGGGACATCAGGTATCATGTCACACGTGCCCCATTTTCTAAACTAATCACATTTTGCCTTTCGAGTATTTAAGATTTTGTTTCTTCTGGGAGCCTGTTCCAACGTTTGTCCTCTCTGATAGCCAGC
The DNA here is from genome assembly GCF_000699245.1 of Pterocles gutturalis. Lineage (NCBI taxonomy): Eukaryota > Metazoa > Chordata > Aves > Pterocliformes > Pteroclidae > Pterocles > Pterocles gutturalis. The sequence continues at coordinate 5,518 of NW_010107046.1, read as the reverse complement.
AATCCTCCTTTAATTTCCAACCAAACGTTATTTCTGGCCTATTTAGACTTTTTTCTTCTGCCAGTATTGACTTTTCCATTAAGTAGCTCTTCTCCCTCTCTATGTTCAGTGCTCCCGGTGTTCTTATATGTGATAACCATTGACCTCATATTAGTGATCTAAGTAAGGTCAGAGCTTTTTTTTTCTTCCTAAAGAGTTCAGCTCTTCATCCCTTGAAATGCCTCAAGAACCATTATGCTTGTCCTCAAGTTCATTTTTTTTTTTTTAATTGGTCTTGGATGATGAGACGTGCATAGCATTTCTTGTAGGTATTCACCCGGAACAGGACTATGTACCACAGCTCTGAGAATTGTTGTGACTAAAGAAACTGCTCCTAATACATCCTCACTCTCAATGGTATTTGAGATCCTGCATGCTTTGAATTTCTTGGTTATAAAAATGTAACTGATAGGACTGCACTAGGCTCTTCCTGGAAACAACACTTAGGAGCAAGTAAACCAGCATCCAGAAACTTGCCTGTGTCTAGTTTCTAACCATCTAATCAAAGACAAATTTCTCCTTGGCTGATACATGTAAAAGCACAGCTGTAGATGGAGAACAGATCAAAGTTTTAGAAATCAGAGTGGAACCAGACCCACAAAGATATTTTAATTTCTACTGAAGTAAATGGGAGTCAGGCATACAAAGGACTTTGTGACTCTGGATCTTGTTATCTACACTTTGAGAGATTATTTAAAAGGATGTTTGCTCACATTTTGGAAAGCTCTTTTGAAAGTCTATCAAGCTGAGCACTGCCACAAGAAAGATCCTTCAAATCATCAGCCGCCTTTGAAAAGTATTAGTCCTCTTTAGGATGGCCATGCTGACACTACTCACTGGGTATCTGTGGTGTGAGAAAGAAATAAAAATATCTACTTAAGGTGTTTAAATTAGTTTGAGGAGGAAAAATTATTTTAAAGTGTGCATTGTTTTGATATAAAAAATTAACTTCAGTGCGTGGAGCCCTTGAATTCCACTAAGAACTCAATAATTTTGAAATCCTTTGGAATTTGGAAATAGGATGTAAGACATTAAAAGTACTGCTTTACAATGAAGCGTTGCAGGAGATTTGATGACATTAGCTCAGTATTTTTCATAGTTAATGAGCAATAATCAATGCCACCATTTCCAGTGGCGAGGTGCTCTCTGCTCTCTCCCTACTTGACATCCACAAATAGACTATTTCCTCCATGCTTTGTTGTTTTACATATTTACAAAAAAAATTAAGCTCCATCTGCAGCTTGTGAGGCTGCAAAAGGCAAACAATTCCCCCCAGATTGAGAGCAATAATAGGTTGTTCTCCATGCAAATTGGGCAAAGCAAATGCTGGGTAATTGGCTAAAAATGAGACTCTGATGATCTCTGTTCCAAACTGTCATTTAAGACAAACAAATGTATTTGCATGTGAAGAATACTGCCAGTGTACAGCTGGAGGAGTCTTAATAGTTGGGCTGTCACATATTGATTCAGGCTAGATTCTATCATACAGATGTGTGTCTGGCGTGTTTGTGGTCAAATTGAATTTGCTCCATACTTGTAGGGGAACTGGGGAATAACAGGACAACACAGCCCCCAGGCAGCCTTTGGGGACCAGAAAACTTTTGTGTTTATCGATACCTTCAGCAGAAATGCAGTGGTTATCCTAGGTCAGACTAAAGGTTTATCTAGCAATACAACGTGTCTCTGATGACAGTCAGAGCAAACACTTCATTGCAACCCAAACCTTCCCAGTTTATTCCAATAAAAGCAGGCCCAAAAAGAGAGTCATCTGAGAGCAAAGCCTGGTGAGAAGCAAATGAGCATCAGATGCGAACAAAGTCCCCTGGGGAATATGTATCCTGCCAATCTTTGGGAACACGGTGCTGTAAGCACAGCAGGACATTTATCATGCCATGGGTAAGCAGACTGACCCCAATCTTAATTGAATCTAGACTGACTAACCCTTTGGCAGTTCCTTTGAAACAATACTATAATAACTTGGGAACGTGGATGGAATGTACTGCTTTGTTATCGGCAGGCAGCTGTTCAGCTGTGATTCATAAATCCTCATCAGATGAGGACGAGTCACAGCACGGACTAGTTGGGTCAGTTCAGTTATAAAACACCTTGTGGTGAGGGATTGTGGTGAGGGATTGGGCAGGTTGCAGTCACAGAAGTCTAGCACTGCAGGCAGGCTGAGTTAGCTGTTGGAATATAAAGAGTCTGTTTTTCAAAAGTACATGACTTTGTTGTTTTCATTCTGCTATGGATTGCCTAGAAAGTCTGTTTAAGCAGAAAGAAAGCTTTCATTTAATGCATTAGTTCTTTTTTCTGACAGACACCCAGGTCCAAATATTCAAACTCTGTGTGATCTTATCCAAACAAAGTGCCATGCATTTATATAGTCCAAGCAGGGCTAAAACATCCAGGGAAATTTTGTTGGTAGAGCAGTGCAAAGGCAAGAGATTTCTGTTAGTCCCAGGACTGAAAACTAGAAAATATTTCAAATTAAGAGTGAGACATAAAGCTCCACTGAGTGGAGTTAGAGTCTACTTTCCTAAGCCATATGGTGAAGATGATCTCAGCAAAGAGTTTATCGAGATGCATTATACAGAAGCACGTAGGTGGCAAAAAATACAAATTTACCTAGACAACATTTTGGTTCCCTGTTCTGATAATAGGTGGGGTTTTTTTCACATACCTCTTTTCCCATTGTTGTTTACTGACAGCACTGACCTTTCATAGAAACGCAAGCACACAAGGGTGGACCTTACGACACGCAAAGACAGAAGCAGTTAGATGTAAGCACAGGGGCTGATCCTTGATACACAGCAAAGTTATGTCTTCTGCATAATCATATGCAGTAACAAGATAAAGACAATATGGAATAAATAAATAAGTTGAATAAGCATTTAAATAAAATGAAGCATGTGTGTGTATGTGAATAAGTGAGTGTACACAAGCATTCACAAAATAAATAACAACATGCCCCATCCCTGGAGATGTTCAAGGCCAGGCTGGAAGAGGCTTTGAGCAACCTGGGCTAGTGGAAGGTGTCCCTGTCCATGGCAGGGGGGTTGGAACTCGATGATTGTTAAGGTCCCTTCCAACCCAAACCATTCTGTGATTCTGTGATTCTAAGATATTAATGCAGTGTGCACCTTAGCATCCACCTTAGGATCAACCTTAGGATCAAAAAATGTATTACAGTCTCTTACACCAGCAGTCATTGCTAGTTTAGCCTCAGCTACAACCTGGCCCAAAAAGTGTGTGATCATGGCTTGCAACAGGCTTAGACCAGCTTTCAAATTCAGCCCTCACTGTGAACAAATAATGTGACATTTCTCATTACTGGTAAGAAAAGAAAGAGCTAACATATCCTAGAAATGTCCCCATTGAAAGCTGTTGATTACAGCAAGGCTGGAAACTGAAATAGCATTCCTGAAGGTCTCAGCCATTCCCCTGACCCAGCAGCCTGTCTACATCTTTATCTTATCACCAGAGACAAAGCTGCCCTAAGGGAATCATGGAGCTGTTGGACAAACTCCTTTGGCTGTAGTCTTATGCCTTCTGAAAAGCCTGATGGAAATATTTGTGGGGAAATATGGCCATGGAGAAACACTTGTTTTCCAGGCAATCAGATACTGGGAAAAAAACATCAGCATAAAGTTATCTGCTATGCCTGTTTAAAATGAGAAATAACTCACAACAGTGGGACACGCTATTAGACAAGAGGCCAAAGAATAGCATAAGAATTGTGCCACTTCTCATGCTGAGAAAACAAGCTGAACCCAACTTCTTGATGTGTTTAAATCACAGCATTTCCACACAGAGGCAAGGATTAACTGTTCCCTTGAAGATCTTCAGTACAGCAATCACATAATCACTCCACCGTCTGATATTAAAGATCTTTTCTCTTCTATAGCTGTGGGTCAAAAGTTTAGTGACATCAACTTGCCAGAATATTGTTCTCTTATTTATGAGAGAAGCTGTAGTACTTACGCTCCAGAGGTAACTGCTGGAGCATGGAGCTGTAGCCGCATCTAACAGGGCTGGAGCCTTCTTCTTCTTTGTTGCCCTGTCTGCAGGAGTGGAGAGGAAATGCAGGGAGGGTGAGCAGAGCCCCTGTCCTGGATATTGCGGTGTTACAGTCATAAACAGTCTATTCTCAAAACTGGATATATTATCCCTATTATAAACATTGAAGCCAGTGCTATAGGCACAAAACCTGGATCTCTTTAAATGAGGAATTGCTGAGCATACTAAACCCATTACATAAGCCCATATCCATGCATAACTGAGCAGATCCAGGAGCTGAGGATTCGAAATCACAAATATTCCCATGATTCCCAGCACTTTCTTCAACAAATTTACTTAATGATGTCTATAGAGGTGAGCGGTGACAGGTAGTGCAATGACCAGCTCTGGGACATCAATGAGCACCTTCTAGTGGAAGGTGTCCCTGCCCATGGAAGGGGGTTGGAATTAGATGATTTCTAAGGTCCCTTCCAACCCAAACCATTCTATGATTTTGTGATTCTATGAATGCACAAAATCTGAACTACGTATGTAGGTCAAGGAGGATGTCTTAAGAAACAAGTTCTCCAGAAAGCACCTCTATCTTCTAAACACATCACAGTAATATTTGGCTTTTATGTTGCCTGATCTTCCTACAGATCCTACACTTGCTGAAGCAGTAGAAATCCTGGGGGAAGGAAGAATTTGTTTTATTTTTCCATTTACTTTTGTGGCAAAGAATTATAGAGTTGGGATGCACCTTTGCAATGTTGGTCTATGGTCTTTCATCAGTCCTGACAATTTCTTTGGGTAAATTTTGAGCTTTTATGGGCAAAATGGGCACCATTGCTGAAGACTTTTTAGAACTAAAGGACAAAATGAACAATGTCTCTCTGGTTCAGAATAAGAGGGGGGAAAATGGGCTATTTAAGGTGGTTCTTTGTATTGTGAGGCTTTTTCATAGAAATCATAGAATGGCCTGGGTTGAAAAGGACCTTAAAGATCATTTAGTTTCAAGCCCCCTGCTGTGGGCAGGGTTGCCAACCACTACAGCAGCCTGCCCAGGGCCACATCCAGCCTGGCCTTGAATGCCTCCAGGTATGGGGCATCCACAACTTCTCTGGGCAACCTGTTCCAATGCCTCATCACCCTCTGAGTGAAAAATTTCCACCTAATATCTAACCTAAATCTCCCCTCTCTTAGTTTAAAACCATTCCTCCTCATCCTGTCACTATCAACCCCTGTAAATACTTGCTCCCCAAGTACTGGAAGGCTGCAATGAGGTCTCCCCAGAGCCTTCTCTCCTCCAAGCTAAACAAACCCAGTTCCCTCAACCTTTCTTCATAGGAGAGGTGCTCCAGCCCTCTGATCATCTTTGTGGCCCTCCTCTGGACCTGTTCCAAGAGTCTTTCTTGTGCTGGGGACCCCAGGCCTGGCCACAGTACTCCAGATGCGGTCTCACAAGAACAGAGTAGAGGGGGAG
>NW_010107045.1:0-1120 GCF_000699245.1 Pterocles gutturalis | reverse complement strand
CAGAGCAGAGATGCTCTGGCTGGGGGTTATTTAGAGGAAAAGAGAACAATGTAAAACCCCAAGCTGCAAACGCTTTGGGAAGCCCCCACAAGCCGGGAAAGGGCAGCACCTGCCCCACCGCACACTCGGGGTCAGTGCTTCTGTTCTAGGGTCCTGCTACTTACATATAAATAGCAACAAAGAACTTCTTGATCTGCGGGCTTGGTCCTCCAGCAACTTTTAAGAAGATGTCCTGCGGCTCCCCGGGCCCCTGCGTGAGAGCGTCACTCCAACAGTGCACCTCGCGATCAAACCGGCTAACGAGGACTCGAGGGTTTCCTTCCCATTAATGGGGAAACGCGCCACCAGCCCGCTTTCGAAAGCAGATGCTTTCGGCATCTAGTTAAACTATATTATTAACTTATTATACAGCTTGGCTGAGCTCTGCCAGTATTTTTAATTACAAAAGAGGATACAAACAACTATCGCATTCCAGGTCTGCATCTGTAATCAAATTTTGGCAAATTTTCCCCAAGTTTTCTAACAAGCCCTAATCCAATTACCATACTAACACGTTTCTGCAACGCCAATTAGCAGCTACCCTTCATCGCCATCTGCACGTATGCGCCCAAGTTCATTTTTCCTTTCTGCCTCCCCCAGGTTCAAAGCAAGCCCAGGAAACCTCAGACCCGTGCTGGGTGCTGCAGGGCCAGGGCTGTGCGTGGGAGGGACAACTGGGAATAATGGGCAATTCCGGCTCCATGGCTGCCCGGGTGTCAGCACCATGGGCTGATAAACGGGGACGCTGGCATGGGGCATTTCTCTGCCGTGAAAACAACCCACAGCAGAAGGACACAAAGGACAGACGATGCCGGAGCATGACCGTACCATGTTTTTGGTTTCGCAGATGATGTTAGGGTCGCTGCAGCGAACAAACATCTCAGGCTGCCCCCCCGGCATCCCCACGGGCGCACCTGCAGAGGAGAGACACGAGATGAAACCGTATTCGGCATTTTCTCAGTTTGTGCTTGGCACCCTGCACCCCCCCACCACAGACCAGAACCCTTGTGCTGGGCTACCAGCAACCTGCCAGGTGCTGGCGCAGGGAATTCAGCGGGACATTAACGCGGGGGGGAATGAA
>NW_010107044.1:0-13351 GCF_000699245.1 Pterocles gutturalis | reverse complement strand
TCGGGCTGGTAAAACCCCAGTGGGCTCGGTGTGACCCGTTGCTAGGATCTGTTCTCTCCCGTCACCTGCCTTTAAACTTTGTGCCGGTGTAGAAAGCGGATTTCCCCAGAGGCTTCGTGCCCTTCCTGCTCTGCTGGTGCGCTCAGCGCCGGCGTGCGGGGCGGTGCTGTCAGGCTGCGAGAGTCCAAACGGCGGGCAGGGGGAATGCCTTTGTGCTTGTGGGTTTTTTTCCACCCACCCAGTTAGCGATTGATATTTTTGATCACTTGTTGATGGCGAACAGTTGACGTAATCACTGATAGTCATGGTTAATAAAGAAGCATTTTAGTTATTGGCCTAAAACATTCTTATATGGAGATGCAGAAATGCAACTACTGAGCAATTTTTTTCAGTATTAAATGTAACTAGGATTTCCTCACCCCCATTATTCCAAATCTGCGAAGATCTAGCATCCAATTAAAAAGTGTTATGGTAGACTTACATTAATTTATTTGAGGATACAGTTCAGATTGGTAGAGACATGACGGAATTCAAGCCTCAGTAGCTCTGTAGCCCTGTCTAGATTTCTGTGGTTGTAAACACTTGAAATTCCAAGTATAAATGAGCATTTTGCGAATAAGAAGTTGACAAGCAATTTTTCAAAGGCAGTGTTGACGCAGGTAGTATTTCATTCTTAAGCTGTGTGCCAGCACAAATTGTTTGACTTTTCAACAAGGCAGATTGTGAAACTGATCTACTGACTCTTGATTATTTTTTGTCTAGCTCTGTCCCTGGTCTGGTTCATCCTTGATTTATGGAAATGTTTGGTTATGCAGGCCAGGCCAATTTAATTATGGAAGCCCTGGAGGAGAATGCAGTTTTTCATGCAGCTTAAGAAATTGAAGTAGCTTTTATTGGAAACTTGATCAGTCTTGGCTGATACATAATTGTATAAGCACTTGCAGATTAGGGGTGGGATCCTCACCAAAAAAAACCCAACCCCAAGTACCCCCAAACCCAACCCAAGAAAAAAACTACACTTGACAAAAAATCCAGGATCTAATGAGGATTTGGATTTTAATTGCGCAAACAAACTGACAACCTCTTCCTTCAGTATATGTGATGAAATTGGTAAATATTAAGCGGCACTACCTTGTGCAGATTTCTCCAAGAAAGTCTTCCTTTTAGCCTTCAGGACAATGTTACTAATTCAGCAGCATATCAAAAGAACTCACTTTGTCTCGGAGCAGTTAAATAGTTGTTTCTTAGACAATCGTGGGATGTCTGATGCACTCAGGTACATGTGGGTCAGACTTTAGCCTTGTGCTAAACCGCTTTCAGTAGGATATGGTGTGTTGTGGAGCTGAAATTTCTGGGTTATATTCTGAGGTAATGAATGAGATTGGATAACTTTTTTTCAGCCAAATATCTGAATGAAGCTGCACTCCTAAGGAAAGCCCTTGGATATTGCCATGTTCATTGTGTTCGTGACTTTTGGGATGGAACCCTTGGATTAAAATATTTCATAGAAGACTTTTTTATCTTTTTTAAATGCTTTTGATACCTGGTTAATTTGTCAAGTAATGTACTAATTCTTTCAACACTGTCAGACACCCTGAGGTATTTACATGTTGACAGATGAGGAGAAACTAGAGCTAGCCTCTTGCTGGCGCATTCTGGAATACGGTAAATGCTTCTCAATTAAATGGGGATTATGTTAGCTCTTTCAATAGCATTATTGGTCAAACACAGCTTTACTTCCTGTAGCTCTGTGCAGGAGTAGAAAAGCTTAAAATATTTCAAGAATTAAGTAGTCCAGCAGTACTAAAGTGGATGCACTACTAAAGCATCACCTCATTCTTCCTCTTCCCAAGCAGTAAGAAAGTAAAAGTGTCAGTTCACTGGAGAGTGAAGAACTGGGGGTGGAAACTGACTTGACCAGTCCCATTTCTTAATTTGAGAAGCAATCTTTGCAGCCACTGCATTAACCTGTAATACACCATTTAAGGAAAAATAGCTACTAGAAATGCATGTGTACTCACAGCGGGATCTTATGGCTCTATCTGTACTACAGATGATTACATATGTGAATAATATTAAATGTTAATTAATAGATTAAGTATGTTGGTAATGCTTGCTAATATTTCTTTGGAGTTTAATAAAGCAACTCCACTAGTCATGTTTTGGTGTTAAGCTAGTGAGCTAAACAAGAGTATCTGGGACTATAAAATAAAAATGACATAATAGGTGTCCTGATCCATTTGCCATTGTGGTGAGAGTCCTCCTTATGGCTTTTGTGGGAACTTGTTTGGATTCCTTAAGCTAGGCAGAGAAGCTACCAAGAACACGAACGTCTCTACCCGAGAGAAATTCCTTGTTCTGGAAACTAACTATGGTATATATTTAATATTAATCTAATACAGACTTTGTTTAGGTTACTTCAATTGTTAGTGGTCTAAAAATTTATTGAAAATATTAATGGTCAATGGAATTTTTTTTCATAAGGTGAGAACTTGTGCTTCCTAGCATTGTTTCTAAGCAGAATGGACAGCTCCAACAAAATGTGTTTTGGAATGCTGATCAAATAAAGTGCAGAAAAACAAATGTTGTTTTACTCTCTCAGAATTAAAAGTATTCTCCCCACTAAGTGGTGATAAGTTGTATCAATCCACTATGGTGATATGGTGGAGGAGTAGTAAATAGCTTCCATGTTTAAGGTAATGAATAGCTTGCATCGAAAGGTGTTGGTACATTTTGAAGTCTGTCAGTGTACCATGTGAATTTTTATTGCAGAACCTTGCAGTCTAAGGATTAAAACTTCCTTAAGCTCTGAAGTGTGTAGGGGGATTTGGAAGTGCTTTGAAAAATAGCACTTCTTGAAGTCTTTTAGACAAGACACTGAAAGCTGTAGTTGTTTTGTAAGTGGGGAAATGGGCACCCAGCTCTTGGACATTTCTTTTGCAGTTCATCTAAAACCCTAATGATGGTTTTCAAAAATATGTTCTCATAGAGAGATCCATTCTCCTAGGCTCCTAAAATTTTACATGAATATACAATTTCTGTCCAGTAACTTAAATAGGTGATGGAAATAATTTGGAGGATTCAAACCACATGAAAGTGACCTTAAAACAAACAAGCGTTTGTCTTGCACAGTAGAGCAGAGGTTCTCCAGGTCTTTCTGGCTCTGTCACTGCCCCTTTCTGCCTCTTATTCCCTGTAGTGCAGAAGGCAAAACTTGAATTTCTGAGGCTGCTGCTGATGGAGACCTTTGCTACTATCCCCAAAAGTTAAACTGGAGCCTAGATTTGATTCCCTAGGTGTGGAAAGGGGGCAGGAGCTGTGAATTAAGATAGTTACACTTTAGTAGAGTTTTGAACTATGACACTGAGAAAGTTGCATGACTGTAGTCAGGGGGAGAAGAGGTGATATGTGTTTAGGATGAAGTAATTGCAGAGTTCTGATGCAGATGAGAGCAATGAATTTAACTGCTTATTCGCTTTATCTGAAGCTTTTGAATGTACTGCTGTTAAGAATTAGTCTGTGCTATGCACTAATACTGGCTTTTTGTGGACTTCTGTTACGCGTGTAATTTAAATATTTGTTATTATATTGTCAGTGTCCTAGGAATGAGCTAGACTGGCTTAATTTATCAGCAAAAGCTTTTTCATTTCCCTTCAACCATGATTTTGCCTGCAGAAACACTTCAGTTATTTGTATCAGCAGAATTTCAGTTTGATAGTTATCTGTGTAGTCTTGCAGGCTTGCAGTTCCAGGGTCTATTCAGAGGCTCTTCATTAAAGTAGAAATTCTGGTAGCAGGCCTTTTTTTACCATACAGAAGTGTGAACAAAGGCTGTGTGTAAATAAATTTTGCGAGCCATGGAAAATGCTCAGCTTTTGATAGAAAAATCACTTCTTGCCCTTTCTGAGATGTTGCAGTTGCTCCCTTTTATTAGGGGAGGTAAAGTATTTTTATTAATTACTTGTATTATGTGCTAGTTGTTTGCAGGTTTGCGTCTTTAGACAGAGGTGCCATCTAAAAGAAAAGCGTTTAGCTTCAAAGTACTGTGTGTAGCAGGTTACTAGTAACATCTGTGAGATGGCTTCATTAGGAACTCTGTATGTGTTCTCTCTACCTTAATCTTGCTTGTATGAGGGGAAAAATAGTATCAGTTGTCCAGCTGTGATAGTAGAGGTCAGTGTGAGTTTGTCCCTGTCAGTTCATGTGTGGTAGCCACTGAGAGGGTTGGCCACAGTCACTGTGGTGATGCTAATATTGAAGTTTTGTAGACAGAGGTGTCAGTTACTAAGTAGACCAAAAACTAATCCTACACAGAAAAGCTGGAGTGCCTCAGTGAGGCTGCCCATGTAGCTACGTGACTGCTTTGTAGTGGCGCAAGGGAGGGGATTTGGGGAACAAATTAGTATATGATCATTCTGTAGTCAGCAACCTGCAGGTAGTTTGTTAAAGTACTCTGTGAAATACTATTAATGTATACGCAGTTATAGTGGTAGGTATCCACTTGTTTGTCTGGCTGGTCAATTTTTGGTGGGAGCTAGTTTAAACCATGTGGTCTTGACAACTTGCTGGAATAACTAGTATTTTATTTACTTGTATGAGTAGGGTTTAGGTTCATTGCAACATGTGAGTGTGCATGCTGCTAGTGCTTTATGTGTAGTTTGGTGAGTTTTGCTCCATGTTGATATCTAGTTTGTTAAGCATGTTTTCCAAGGAGTTTTGCTGCCTTTTTTGATGACGATGCTGCATATATTTTTCTATTTGGGGCAGCATGATTCTTCAGTGTAATATTTAAGAAAACTAAACAACCCCCCCCAACCCCATGTTGCTGAAGGAATTCTTTGAGGACTTAGGCTCTCCCAGATATTGCCAAAACTGTTTAGACCCAACTTCTGCTTCTTAAATGTACTGTACATTTCAAGGCACTGAACTTGAGTGATCCCTCAACTTTTGTCCAGTCCTTTAACCGAATGCTTACCAGAATGGATTCAAGGGCAGGATTTTGGTGAGCATGCCATATTTGCACATCTGCTTGCATAATCTTTACTGTTCATGCACTCTTTTAACCTTTTTTGGCTCAGCTCCTGTGCTTAATCTCTTTATCAATTGCTTAATCTTGGTTTTGCTTAGTCATGGTAGAGATTCCTTACCCTTCTAGCTGTAGTTTCTTGGCTCTTTAAAAAAAAGTGTTGGGTTAGGTTTTTTTCTTAAAAAAAAAAAAGCAACTTTCTTAATCTGTTAAAATAATGCAAAGATTCAAGTTTTGAAGTTCTAGTACTGCTGGAAACTGTTAGTAATATTGTCTTCCTGGTCTATATGAACAAGTCTTCTGTTGGAAGAAAAGGATTGATAGGAGGTTGATATGGTGGATTTGTTGTAAATGCTAACCTGAATTGCCTAGACTAGCAGAAATGTTTATGCTATTTCTTTAATCTACTGTCTAAACATAGCCTTTCTGTTCAGCTGTACACCAGGCAAGATGACCCTAAGTAGGAGAAACTTAGCCTATTTTTGTCATTTTAGATCCTGTAGTCAGAAGCATTGAAAATGGAATTGAGGGTCCAAAACCCTATTTCTTCTGTCACTGGTCAAGTGTTAGAACTAACTTCATGGTTACCTTAGTCCAAGGCAGTAGTAATAAAGTGTTTTCAGCTTGCTTACCTAATTGTTCCTGGTGTTTATATAGTAGTTTCCTGCTTAAAGGTGGTGAATTTTTATGGCATGTGACTTATCTGTTACATGAATGAGTAACTTGAAGATGAGAAAATTCACTGAACTAGATGATGTGACATATCTTGCAGTTTATACAGACAGTTATTTGATGGATGGAGATGTGGAACTGCTTGCAATCTCAAAAGTGCATCCTGGGGAAAAATAGAAGACAGTGGAGAGCAGGGATTTAGGTTAAGTGAATGATGATGGGTTGAGGTATTAGGAGATACTGGGAGACAACTTCTCTACATCTTAAGGGTTTTATCAGCAGTGTGGTTTTGGGATTCCATAGACTGCTAAAACCAAATTGCTAATCTAGAGTCTTTTATGAGCTTTTGGTTGCTCATAAGCTGTTCCAAAGTAGCTGGCTTACTAGATAATCATACAATAATTTATTTTGGAAAGGACCCTTGAAGGTTATCTGGTCCAGCCCTCAGGTCAAACTAGGATTAAGTTGAAGGTCAGGTTCCTTAGTGCCTTGTCTAGGCAAGCTAAAAGGATGGAGATGCTGCATGCTCCCATGGCAACTTGTTTCAGTGCTGGATTGCTCTTGTTGTGAGTAGCTTTTTTGTTATATCTAGCTGGAAGGTTCTTGCTACAACTTACACCTTTTGGCTTTTATCCTTTTGCTGTATAGAGTGTTATTTGGATAGAAATATACATTTCCTGCAGAAGTGAAAACATGGAATTGTAACTTCAGATAGTAGTTGGGCTATTTAGACTGATTCCCATCATGTTCTAAACACTTTAGTTGCTTACTTCTCCCTTGCTGGTGGAGTAGAGACTTAACTTCCTTGGTTTTTGGCTTCAGAGAATACATAAAGCTTTCTTGTTATTCAGAGATGCTTATGTTTGCTCTAAGAAGTCTAGCAGCTGATTTTGCAAGGATAACTTTTTTTATTTTCAGTAATGTAAAAATGAAGAATTTTCATTTATAGAATGTGGAATGGTTTTCAGTAACAAATTTTAACACATTAAAAAATGCAGCACCCTGGTGGTGAAGAAGTCCTCAGGGAGCAAGCTGGAGGAGATGCTACTGAGAACTTTGAAGATGTTGGTCATTCCACAGATGCAAGGACACTGTCAGAAACCTTTATTGTTGGGGAACTTCACCCGGTGAGTATGTGAGAGTACTAGTACTTGCTGTTCTGGGGTTTTTTTACTACAGTGTTTTTGTGTGTAGTTATTTCTCTGGTAATTTACTTCGGAATAAAGGAGGGCTGCTACTTTGGCTGGATGACAGCCCTGTGCTGTTTGTGGATGGACCTGGACTGGACATCCAGTGTGAAGGGATTTGATTAGTGTAGCATAAGGATGGTCACATCTAAAAGTTTACTGCTTTGAAATATTTTACAGTTTAGCCCTTGAATGAGCTGAATATGGAATCATGCCATTTCTGGTGTACCCTGTGAGCTTTATAATGACACTCTGTAATTCCTGAAGGTGATATGTCAGAATGTCTAGACCTTTTCTTATGTTAATATGTAGAGTGACTACATCTGCTTTCCTTCTTCAGTGTTGTAAATATATATATGCCAGGCTCCCGTCTGGATCTAAAAGTACAATCTTGGCTCTTCATATGTATGTTTAGAAAATGGCTACTCTAAGCATTTACTTGTAGTTTGATGCTCTGGCTTCCTGTTTTGTGCTGTATCAGTGTTCCCTACTTGTAGTTGTTAGGGTTGTTTATGATCAGTTCCCACTGGATCATCTGTTACTTCCTCTCTTCTGTACTCTCCTTACCATTTCCTGTACTTTTAACAAGCACCTTTCTGTTGCTTCAAGCTTTGTAGACTTTATTTCTAGCTACAGAGGTGCTGCCTTGGCTTCCTTCAGATAGGCCTTATTTAAACTCTCCTGCATCTTAATAGTTGAAAACCACTTGTTAGATATTTAGGCTGCTAGCGTTCCTATCTGCTCTACTCTACTGCCTATCCCTGTCTCTTGTCTTGCATTCAGGGTAAGTATCACTGTCTTGAGTAGTATATTTCATAGTAAGATTCCTGGTCTTGTATCTGTCTTAGGTCCTGTCTTGATAAATATTTATAGTGTAGCTTCTCCTAATACAAAATAATTCAGCTCTGATATGCATTTGTAACCTTATAGGCTTATTTATTTCAGATGACAATTGATGCCAGTAAAGTTGTTCTTAACCTGGTTACCAGTCCAGTTCCTCCTTGCTTGAGAAATGCCTGTTTTCATTTCATAAGAAACAAACATCTTGACAGTGCTGTATTTGTACATGAAACTATCAAGATTATGTACTGTTGGGCTTTTTTTGTAATGAGTGTGACAATTTCAAGTAAAACCTAAGCAGTTTATGAAAGATCCATAGAATTTGGGACCTTTGTACTGGATGTTGGACCAAAACTAGTTAGATGACTGCATAATAGTATATGAGGTAGAAGTAAACTAATATGATTGTAATCAGTGTCTAAGCTAAGGTTACATGTACTGTTTAGAGACCAAGGTAATGCAAAAACATGGGCACAAGAAATAAATATGTTGGAGACTCAGCTTTCACTTTATTGTATACTGGGAAGGATTATTTAAGGAAGTGATCTTGTTTATGGTAGCTCAAAATCATACACTGTCATCTGCTCTTTTGCAAGCCTGTTTCCTAGGTAAAAATAGGTACACATTAACAGAATAGAATTGCAAACTGAATTTAGTGATAGATGTTATTTGAATGCTTTGGGGTTTTGTCTAAATATTTCCTTTTTTCTTGTTTCTTTGCAGGATGACAGAGCGAAGCTTCAGAAACCAGCAGTAAGTCTGTTTCTTGAAATGCCACATTGTTTCTTTTAGGCATCAGGGACAGTGTCCTCTCGATAAATGGTACACCGCAGAGGCAAAAATAATTTAGGTTGATTTAAGTGTAGTGTTTCAGGTCATAAATCTCTTAAACCTGTTCATCTGTCTTCAACTTGTTCTTCCTCTTAGCTGTTCTTTTCTTTAAATTGTGTTGTTTTGAACCAAAAGGTTACCAAGTGTGATGGCATTATACTATAGCAAAAAAGTGAGTCTAGAATCAGTCAAGGGCTTTTTAGTATTCAATTTAAGAAAAAAAAAATCTGTTTAGACAGAATGGATTAAACTAATAAGTGTTTGTGGGGGAAAAGGTATGGTGTGTAACAACATATTGGTAACACTGGTAGATACAGAATATAGAGACATTTGATTGCTGTATTATAGATCAGTTAATTTGCAATTATGAACCCTTTTTGAGGTGAAAATACAGCTTGCTTCCTGTCTGTTTCAGCAGATTTTGCTGAATGACTGCAATTCAGAGCTTCTTCCCACCAGGAGTAACATCTGCTGTTTGGATTTCTTTTGAAATTCGGGGCAATTTACACTGAAGCTGTAAGAGCAGCAACTACCAATGCAACTGAGAAACAGACTGACCAGTGCAAGTTGTAGTATACAATCCCTTGATGAAGCTTACAGGAATTTACTAAACTGCAGTACTTAGAATATTAGTTTGGGCAAAGGGTAGTAGCCAGTTGGGAGTTAAGATGTATCCAAATGGCTTTTTACTACACTCTTCTTTGGCTTATTCACTTGTTTTGGTGCTGGTCATGGTTATCTATGCTGTGTGTGTGTTTTCTGTGATTCCAGGAGGAAGCTGGAGCACTTTCCTCCAGCAGGACATGTGGCCATAGCTGATAAGAGTTTCACTTTGCACTGTGTTCTGTGTGTATAATGTGACAGGTCCTGTGCCCTGGCCCTCTAGGAGCTGGCAGAAGGCCTTGTGCTTTCAAATGTCCTTCTCATCCTTGCACTGTATTTAGAGTACCTCAGTGTACATGTCCAGTGTCATACTGTTTAAAAACAGATTTTGATGAGCTGGGCCATAGTCTTCTTACTGTCTTTTGGGGGGTGGGGGGGGAACCATCCACTGACCATGGAAGTGGGAAGTCTGTTCTAGAAGGTGTGTTAGCCTTGATAGCATGGGCATAGCTGTTCCATGCTGTTTAGGGTTAGTTTTTCATTGAGGCATTGACAAAACCAATATAGACATAATCTTTTAATCTTTTAAATGTGGTATTTGTCATGTGTAAACATGTGATGATTTGAGTGCTTGAAAAAGTAGCTTGCTTAAACCTATGAGAGGATGTTAGGATTCTTTTGCTCTTTAAATGAATTGTAAATATTCTGATACTGAAGTAATTCATTTTTCAGTGATGGATCTTGTACCACTAAATTTAAGTCCTGTTTTAATCCTTGGATCTTTTAAATGCACTTAGGGCCATGGGTAATTAGTAATATTAAAATCAGTAAGTCTTCATATAAATTGTGCAGATATACCCAACTGGGATTTGATCTTGTAGTGCTTCTTTTTCTATAGAAACTGAATAAGATGTCCAAATCAATATTGGAAACAACTATAATAACTTGACTGATTCTTATACAATCTGAAAGACCACATTAAAAAACTGAGTTGAAAAAGCCTTGTGGATTTAAATTAGTAGCTTTCTTCATGTAGGCTCCATATAAGAAATATATGTGTATTAATTGGGAGGTTTTTCGGTTAGATTTTAGGCAAGTAAGCGATCTTTGCCTTCTAGGCAACTAAAACTTTTCAAATGTTACCTGAGGTTGAACTTAGCTTCATGGAAAACTTGCAATCCCATGATGATATATTGCTAATGACTTTTGATGCAATGTTGACTACAGAAACTGCTGCTAGCTAGCTTCTAATATGACAGTCTGTTATAGGAAATCTGAGAAAATGCTTTCTAAATGCAATGCACTACGTTGTTTTCAAATTAGTCCTACTTAATGAGTTTTGAGAAACTGAGGGGCTAGTTAAGATGGAGAGGGATGTCTGCCTGATGTAAATATCTTTTTATGGTTTGCTTTTCAGGAAACTCTTATTACCACTGTTCAGTCTAATTCCAGGTATAGTATGACACATGATGTCAAACTTACAGTTCATAATGATGTTTCCGAAGCTTAGAAAGCTGAATAGCTTCTATCTGCTGGAAGCAGATAGCTTCTTTCTGATGTCGGAGGATGGGGCAAGAAAACTTCTATTCTACATAAAGTCCAAGTTGGCATCTGTGTACCACTTGACAAGCATGTTAGCTTACTGTCTAGATTTTTTCTCACACTGATATGTATCAGTATTTACCAAGTGGTTTAATGTTGCACAAGCCTTCATTTCTGGAGGCTAGTATTTGAATAGAAGACACTTGGTGCCATTGCTGACTTTTTTACTGACATGGACTCCTCACTTTTAAAACTTGCTGCAACTGTTGCATCTAAGGGAAACAAGAGGATTATGTCTGTAAGAAGGAAAATTGTGTCAGAATTGGGAGGTGGTGGGGGGGAGGAACCACTTCAGAACACCGCTGACTCAAACTTTATGGAAAGTTATATCCTGCTCACAATTGCCTATTGCTGAAACCTCAGAGGACTGTTTGATGCCCCTCTGAGTGGGGAGTTTGGGTGCTTGAAAGTGACATGTGATGCTGATACTTAAATGGTGTTTGAATGAACGATGTTCTGCACAGCATGCCATTACTTTAAGTGTGTCTAGAGTCCTGCTCTTCTCTAGTAAGCAAACTTTTAGCAAGCTCTAGTCCAAAGCCTTAACAGTACAAGTTTTTTTTTCACTTGGGCTGGCCAGTAATACTCTAGCCAGGTTTTCTGTTATCCTGTCTTCAAAGTATTTGTTGGGGAGGGGAGGAAAGACTTCTTTAAGCAATTACTTTTTTGTTTAAACTTGTTGGTTATCACTTCCTAAGCTGCTGTTTCAAAAACTTCTTTCTAGTTCATGGTCCAACTGGGTGATCCCAGCAATAGTAGCAATCATCGTGGCCCTGATGTATCGTTCCTACATGTCAGAGTAAGCGCGTTACTGAGAACTAATGCAAGAAGAGACTGATCTGGGAGAGAATATAAGCAATCCTAACCCAATACATTTCCGGACAAAAGCCTGATGTCTGAAGAAAAATTCAACTTTTTCAGAAAACTGAACAATTTTTTTCTATTGTGCACTTTTCTTAATGTTGCCTTATTATTTGCTGTTCTGAAGTGATAAAAAGGCAGTATTTCTCTTTGTATAACAATTTTATTCTCTAATGAATTATTTGATAACTATATTGATTACTGTGTTAGAATACTGTTTTGCATGTAACACTGATACTGGTTATTTCTCTTTTATCTGTAATGGGGTCCATAGAACTCTTTTTACATATAAATTTTACAGCTTTAAATGACTACCAAAACTGTGTACATGTATTTGTCCATGTACACAACTTCACTTAACTTAAAAAATCACATTGTCTTCTTGAGTGTAGTATGTTTGAATGAAATGGTAATTAAATGTAATGGAAGAAGCTGAGTGGAGTAGTGGGTATAGGTGCCTGTAAGTGTTTGGGCCCTACCAATTAGGCTATAATGAGCTGATTTTTTTTTTTCTTTCCTCTTGATATCTGCTCTCATAGTTGTTGTAGATATTCCTACTAGAAAACTGTTCTGTTTAGCTCCCATTGAAAAATTCAGGTGAAATATGACACCCAGTGTTAGGCCCAATTGTGTCTGTTTAAGCTTTGTGAAAAGTAGCTCTTTTTTTTTTTTTTTTTGAAAGAAAAAAAGTGAAAAAAAAGTACTAAGTAAAGTCCACTACAGGTAATGTAACTGCTACTAAATAATACTGTTCCTGCCACACACTCAGGTGGCTCTAGAATTTGTTCTGGAACTTTTAGACTTTCATAAGATCTTCAACCTTGTCATGTACATTGTAAGGGGAAAAACTGGTACATGGAATCTGTTTCTGACTGTTCTGTCATGTGTTCCTTGGTGCTTTACTACAGAGATGACTATTTTCACTGCTAAATACAAGATAACTGAAAGTTTGCATTTTGTGGTGAACACTTTTAGTCATATGTAAATGATCATGAATAAAAGTTTAATTGCTTACTCTTGCTGGCTCAAGTACATTAATTTCAAACTTTTTTGAAGGTCTTAGAAGGGTTGCTCTTGCTTACTGGGGCACTTCTCAGAAGTACCTGTTTGATTCTGCATCCTGAAACTCAGGATATGTCCCTTATGGAGGGAAGTCGTGAAAAGTGGTAATGTGTACTATAGAACAGTTAGCATAGAGGAACTTTTTCATTGGCATGACCTCAACAATTTTGGCCCTGTAAGCTCTGCCTCCCTGATGTTCATCATGACTTGAAACACTATTCCAAGGGCTGCCTCTTGGCAACACAAGAGAAGATGCATACAGTTTTGGCCCTGTGTCAAGTCAAATCAAATTGGAAGATGATACACTGTAAACATGAGCTTTTTTTTTTTTTAAAAATAAGGGGTGGGAGGAGTGCTGTGACTTAAGGAGATTTTCTTGTGTATATATAGGAATATGTCAATATAGGAATCTTTTAAGATTTCCTTATTGAAGGATTCCTTTCCTGGGAATTCCTTTACTGTTATAGCAAATAATGATATTTCAACTGTGAAAGTGTTTAGTATATCTTACATTTGTATTCATATGTTCTGTCAGGCTTGGTTTACACATAGCGGTGTATGTGCACTTAAGAGTAGATCCCGTGAACTTGTTCGTCTTGGAAATTTTAACCTGCAGTCTAAATGGCAGTGTTTGGGATTATCACAGAGTGTTAGAGATTGGAAGGGA